>NW_027192153.1:713788-748636 GCF_041956525.1 Rhizomucor pusillus
TCAAAAAACCTCCAGGGCCGTGGAGGGGGGGGGGTCCAGGAAGGGGGTGGCTGAAAAGTATGGCGTTCTGATAACATTCGGCCACCCCTTTTTGGACGAATATTAAACTTCGCACCGATCGAAAGTTGCGTTGATGATACGCCGTGGTAATGATGTTTTTAAAGGACGGGCTGACCAGAATTATTCGTCCAAGACACAGACCATATCGCGTGTGTATCTTGTCTTTCGCTGCTTAATTGCGCGAACTAAGATATGCCGACCCTCACTGATTCGAGACCGAACGATACCATCCAGGGTCTTACTGCAGCAAACGTGAGCTCCACAACTGGTCGAGAGGCAGAGGTACTCCAAGAATGCAATGTATGATTTGTTGAATTGTTGATTTGAAAAGCATGAAGAGCTGAAACAAGCTGCTCAGGTTATTGCGGGTTGGTATGGCTATGCTGTTACGACGATGTCCAGCAGCTTTCGTCACTTGTACTTGCAGTGTTACCGTGGAAAAATTTTCTGCAACGACCATAATCTGAACGCTGCCACCGTCAAGGCCAAGCGCGATTCGTTAATAGACTAGATCATTTCGGATGATTATTGGATATTATGTCCAAAGCCATTTGTTCTGAATATTTGTTGCGTCTGAGGACTTGTGCTCGCTGGGCTTGAATGTTGTGTCCGAAGGAAATCCCGAACTTTTATCGACACTGCATATGATGACCTGCAAATCGACGTGAGAACGTAAGCAACGAAGCATCCAACGTCTGTATATGATTACTTACGCTGCGCATAGGGGTGTGATGGAGAGTGCTGCCAGCTCAGCCCGACGTAATCATAGACACCTGACAGGCGCACGCAAGAAACATGGTCATCGAGCCGACTTCATGTTAAATCTGCCCACGGCGAGCTCGGCTCTGCTGAAGTCGGACGAAAGGATGAAGGGAAATCAGGGCGGAAGGAGAACACGGAGGCGGGGTTGAAGTGTCCAAAAATGAAGGACATGAGGACCAGCTAACGGCGTCTTATCCTCAGCACTGCCAACAGCTGGCGGTCGTAGGCTTCATCATGATGGGTAAGCAAGCTGCCATTTTAGTGTTCAAGTCCACTTATGTTGTACATTCGGATTTATAGGTCTCAAGATCAGAGTATTTGTGCTGGACCGCCCCTCGAGCTATATTTGCCGATTACAAGGAACCTCGCCGCTTTACTTCCCAAGCACAGAAGAAATATTAGCCTCTCCTCCTCAACTCGGCGAGACCCTCACGTTAATTATGTGGGTCGTCCTTAAAGGAATATGCGCAAGCTCTTTGATTCTGGATGGTCTCTAGCCACGAGCGCGCCGTCCGGAGATTTCACAATTACCAAGGAAGACAAAGAGCCTTGGAAGAAGCGATAAATATCCTCATCAACGGTGGAAAGAGGTATGATCGTCGGCGGCGGAAGAATACGAAGAGAAACCGCAAAACAAGAAGTCAGAATAGACATGAAAAGAAAGCCAAAAAGGAGAGAGAACGCTTGCAGAATCCTTCCAACGTGCAGTCTCTGTCTACAATTGCTCAGTGAGTGATTAAATGCTGTAAAAATGAAACGTAACCATCTTAATTCTATACTTTTTAGGTCTGCCGATCGACCTTTTCCTTTGATATCGGCAGAAAGGTCCACGATTGGAGGAGAATGCACGATATCGAGGTGGACAAAAGCGAAATCAGTGGTCAACAACAAAGGAGGATAAGATGCCGCTTATCGTCTTCGGCAGCGGAATGATGAATCAACAGTTTCCTTTTCGAGGACATCGTTCGAATTCTATAAAAATGATATATGACAATTTAAACCGAAAAGAAAGACCTTCATAGGAGCATAGATCTCCAAACGCAAACCGTTCTTGCCATGGGCGTAAATAGGCATCAGGATAGATGCAAACTTTTCCTCCAAATACAGTATCGTGCGACCCCAACAGTTCGCTGCCACTGCCTGCACTGCACCTTGCAATGACAAAAAAAGCACCTTCCACTGCCCTAAAGTTGAATTTTTAGCAAAACGATCCCTACAGCAGCCGTCCATGTTTATCAAATGACAGAGAGGACCGATTTGCTGAACACATGCTTGCAGAGTACAAGTTCATCTTTTCTTAATGCGATGCACTTTTTTATTCACAAGGAGGGCGTAACAATGCGATTGTGCTCGCAGATACCCTTGAGCTGGCTAGGACTCAATCCAGGTTCATCCGCAAAGGGGAAAAAGGCGGATGCCAAGTTTCTGTGGCTCCTTCAACACCGCCTTGCTCGATTCAGTCGTCAAAATGCTGTACAGAATCGTTTACTGAGAAATCAAGAGAGGTGCCACCGACCGCATAATAGGAAAAAAAGAAAGCCAATGCCGTATCCATCTAAACAGAAGAAAAAAGCAGTCAGTCATAGCTGATGTTCTGCTAGTTTGAAGTCTTATCTTTCGCCTTCGTTATGTTCCTTAAGCGGTTGATGCGCTGATGGCTCGCAAAGTGCTGCAAAACAGTTGTAGCATGAGGAGAACCAGAATGTCTTGGGGCTATCTCCCAAATAAGGTGTCCTACCGTGCTTGGAAAGTTGCAGCAGTGTGCGATGCCTTGGAAACGGCAAAAAGTTGACGTCGTATGCGGACTTGCCATGTGCGGGTTCGAAAAGAAACTATGGTCGGTGGCCGTCGCGTACGCCGGCGAGCTGCCCAAATTGGACGACGGGTTTAGCTTGCTGCACGTTGGATCTCATCCATACGACCAGCGTAAGCGATTGCATGTCTCAGACTAACGCCAGGCAGGTCTCCGCGGCTGCGACAGTCGACGAGATCACGTGGATTCCAACGGCTAGACCCTTCAAGGCGGCCGTATTTTATTGGACTTCTCGAGGGGCTGCAGCAGCATCGGGCTGCGTGCCTGTCATGCTTTCGGCTCGCAGTCGATCGCGGGGTCGCTGACAGCGGTGTTGTCCATATCGCAAGGCGCCACTGAGGCATCAGTTTCAAGTTTACCACCAGACATCATCTTTTCTCGACGAATAAGTTTGCCCATGGCTCATTATATATAAAAATTTTTAATCCCAAAGCCAGCATCTTCCACCGCCTCCTTGGCGACTAGGCTATCAGACTTTTTGTCTTGACTCAAGTTCATGGCCAATCCATTTTCAATTTTGGAGGCGCGGCTCACATTCAAACTGGTGGCCCATCTTCGCTAAGTCTGATGTACTTTGAAATCGATCGCAAATATCCCCATAGTTGCATCAACTTCGTGCAAATTTGGTTAACTGCCCTGCATCAACCTTGGGACACCAATTTCTCGATTGTATCATTTCGACTCTTTTCAAAGAAAATAGACCGGATTGTATTCTTGTATCATTCATTTCATTTTTCAACCTGGCTTTTTGGTGGGATTGTGATCTACGCAAAATGGCAGCGTTGTTTCATATCAGCAATGTTCAGGCAGATACAACATCCTTCAAGGATTTCTGGTAGTCGTTATGATTACCAACCAAGTTCCGAAAAATGTAATGTTTGTGCACTACTTCTGCACTCTGTTACTTGTAAGAATTATTCGAGCAGCATCTGGAGACTTTACGATTACGTAATGTGGACGTTTGCTTTTCTATCAGTGATGACTTTTGACAAGCCAACAATCTTCAAGTCGCAATGGCCGCCAAAATCATCATTTCGCTTAAAGCTGGGCATATACGACAATAGCTGCTTTGTACAAAATCTTGTGATCTTGGAGTGCCCAGAAACGACAATAGTAAAGTCTAGACATGGTACCCATCCTGGAAGCATAATATGCATGAAGGCTTATGAACCGTACGATAATCGTTGCAATAGCGACAATCTAGCAGTCGTTAGCCAAATGATCAGCTATGCAAACTGCTTTCCAGAATCTGAAAGGTACATAATGAGGATGATTTGTTTCGTCAAAAGTTCCTCGTTGTCGTATTCGACTTTTATTGCAGTACCCAAGTGGATGATAATGAGGTGGCCACATGTAAACATGGATGTTACGTTGCTGGTTTGGTTATTGCTTTAAGCTTGGAATAATGCTTCACACATGTTTTCTGCCCATATATGATATCCATGTACTATGTAAGCAAACTAAACCAACGGAGAAAGCCAAGATATCCTGCAATTTACACTAAATTCTAATAAACTCTATTGTTATCATATTAACGCACTACGGTAGATGCTGTTACCATGAACAGCTTGGGGCAAAACCATCAAATTCCTTTTTTCACTTATTCCAGTCGATGATGGCAATGCTGCACATATTTATCGTTAAAGACAAAGGATATAAGGGTTGAGCAAATCACTATAGACCCGGCTAGTTAATTCCCTTGACTCTGGCCACATTGCCGCTTTTCGATACAAGTATAGGAAATAACTTTTTCTGCTCCGTCCATTGGCCTCCTCCGTTAATAGAATCTCCTGAACCAGCCAGGCTCAATCACCGACGCATTTGGAGGACCGGGCGCCCAACACTTGGTTCCTTTTCTTCCCACCAGTTTATTGACAATGAATGGCAACAACACCAACAACTCTGACGATCCGTTCCTTAATCTCGACTGGGTACTTGAGACTGCTGACAACACATTCAACGTGAACACGTCTCAGACACCCTGTCGCAATCAAGGCCCACCAAACAACAATGATGTTTTGACGTGCCTTTGGAACAACAACCCTTATCCAGTCGAATCGACAGCAGCAACCGCGCCGATAGTCATTCCTTCGAATGCTATTCCATCGAGCAATTCTACTTTCGTTGATATCTCGGCTGCTTCTGCTTCTGCTTCTGCTTTGGGATATCCACTGCCACCGCAAGCGAGGATTGACAACACGGAGGCAACGCAAATTGGCAGCAGTGCAAATAAAGACGAAAGCAACAGCAAGGATGATAACAATCGCAATCGACAACAATCAGAAGATGACGATGGCTACATTTCCGAGTCTCAGCTCAAGATGATGACATCCAAGGAACGTCGACAGTTGCGCAACAAAATATCCGCGAGGAAGTTTAGGAACAGAAGAAAAGGTACTTCTTTTTTCCTGCTACTTTTCATAAATGCCACGTAGTATTGATTTTGCTTTGAATTACTCTGCAGAGTACATTTCAATGCTAGAAGCTGAAGTACAAAAGCAGAAGAGCGAAAATAACCAGCTTCGCCTTGAAGTATCCTGGATTCGTGCTACGGCAGACAAGTTACAAAAGGAAAATGATAGGCTCAGGCTGGAACTTGTACTTTGTCGTGAGGGTATTCGACCTCGGCGGAATCCTCACTACGACAATGGTAATCCTCCTGCTGCTCCTATCTCCACATCTTACAGAATGCCAAATCCATCCACGATGAGGTCCTCCTCGTTGTCACCTCCCTCATATGGTAATGAGTCAATGGGACCAGATGTTGGCTTTGTACCATCCGATGCTTCATCTGCTTCCTCGCACAATAACTCGCCGCCCGACATACGTGAGCCTTGGGAGCTCGTATTTACCGATCGTACTCGCCCTCACTACACTTATCTATCTCACGCAGTGATGCCAGACTGGGATCTCAGTTCCATTCTCAAAAAGGAAAGCGAAATATCACAGTCCGCACCAAACGAACTATTCCAAAAATACCCGCTGCTAGCTCCAGCACTCATGTCGATCGTTTTAAGTCACACCATGACTATGACACCTGAAGAACTCGTGAAACATGCCAAGTTGCTGCCACCACCTCCCAACCTGGAAGACACGCCTCGCTTCTTGACAAACGACCTCTGGTTCGGGCCAAAGATAGGAGGAGCCACAAAGCGAAAAGCGTCCTTGACGGGCAGCGATATCCGGACGATGTGGGAGGCCCAGCAAAAGATTGCAACTCAAGTGGGAACTGGATCGGATGCAGAGAAAAGCAAAGAGGAAGATAATATGGAAAATGAATTAACTGTGGCTACCACTGGTTTCCTTCCCGACAACTGTCCTTTATTGTGGATCCAAAAACAATTTTGCCGATTCGTTTATGCATATGTTATCGCCCGCTACCCTCACTTGGAACCTCAATGTCAGCAGTATCTTCCAATCTGCGACAAGTATCGCCGTCAATACATGCTCACTGCTGCTTAATCACTCCCTAAAGAACAAAACATACAATAATTGTCCTCCTCCCATCCTTGTAAATAATTGTCGCTGTCTTAAAACATCAAATTATTCCTTCATTAACTAGCAAAGTTCGCAATAAATCCGTTTTATTTTCCATACAGAAAGAGTAGGTAGGGTATAATAGGGTATCAATTATATCACGGGTGTAGTAGATGGCTCTGGTTTTACGGCATGGAGAGACGAGGCTACAGAGGAGGAATTATCTACTTGGTCGAGTAATGGATTAGATTTACGCCGTTCTCTCTCCTCGTAAAGCTTCAGTCGTATCTCGGCCTTGCTCATGTTGACGTAGCCAACGATAAATATAGGTAAAAGCTGAAAGACTGTGCACAGCACGAATCCCCACCTTGGATTGATAATCGTCTCATTCATAATGCCAATAAGCGCGGGTCCCAAAAACTGGGAAAATTTCGAAGTAATGCCAAACAATGCAAAGAACATATTTTCTTTCCCTTTTGGGATGAGTTCGGACCTACAGTATTATTAGCATTACTTAGATATATATATATATATATATATATATATGTGTGTGTGTGTGTGTGTGTGTGAGAGAGAGAGAGAGAGAGAGAGAGAGGAAAATGATAGTACCAGCCTCAAACACTTACATGAGAGTCTGCGAGTAAGCATAGAAGGGAGCAGTGAATATGCCAAACCATGCTTGATATATCCAAAGTTCGGTCACGGACCGGAATCCTACAACGTAGCTACTGATGCTGATACAGCCCCACACGGGCATGAACAGTGTGAAAACGGTTGATATTTGCAACATGGTCTTTGTACTCCAATCGAATGCTTTCTGGACGTACAAGAAGAGGAAACATCCAAGAACGGAAGCAACAGAACCCACGAGGCTCATGTATGTCTGCAGCAGTCCATTGTAGTCGGTCAGGTTGTTTGTCAAATTTTGGGTTATTGCATTCATACTCGAGACGGAGCCTGTGAGGAAAAAGTAGCCGATCAAAAACAAAAACGTTTGAGGCAGTTCCTTGTAAGCCTTGAGAGCTCGACCAACTTAATATACTTTAATTAGTACACCTGAAAGCGCAGATTGAACGCATATGTAGACTTATCACCTTTGATCCAGCCATACGTCAGGTAGCTGGCGTGTGGCGGAAGCGGCGGTCGCGGGCGTTTCTTTTGCAAAATAAACCATGGAATTGCGCAAAAAAGCCAATAGCCGCCACACACCGCGCTGTAAATGGAATTAGAGTATTGTGGCAGTTTGTCCCAGTGTGTGTGGTAGTGCGCAGATAGTCCGAAACCAACACCGATAATGATAACAGATATCAAGAGAAAGCCGATATTTGACCACGCAGTAGAGACTGTAGAGATATGATTGCGGGCCATGGACTCGAAATGGAGGTAGTATTCCTGGTCACGGCAGCTACGCCGGACAGCTCGCACTTTGGGATCATTGATGGCTAGTTCCGGAAATATTGCCCAGTAAAACACGAGCGACGCGCCGTAAGAAACTTGGAATACTAGGCCAACAAGTAAAGCCACGCCCCAGTAACTGCCTTGTGACGTATCATCAAAACTGTTGTCCTTATTCCCTCTTCTGATATCTCCGTATATACGTACTTGCAGAATCATCAAAGGCTAGAAAGGCAATTTGTGCGGCGCACGATATGAGTGTGATAAAGAGAAGCATCTTGGAGCTTCCACTGCCGTAATCAGCCAAAGTACCTGACAGTGAGAGATAAATCACCCGTATCTGGGGAAGAATGGCATTTTTTTCTTACCGATGGTTGTCAAAAGAATTGCTTGTATCAAGGCATTGAGTCCATTGTTGAGAAAGACGATGCTGTCTACGCTAAACTCGTCCGATCCTATCATTGTGTCGCAGGGTCGCCTAGGGCCGCATTGCTCAGTTCTCCCCGGACTTCTTGGATCCCAACCATTCCGACTAGCGAAATATTGAACGACGGTTGGAACATACGCATAATTGTTAATCTAAAAATGGAGGATTGAGTGTTAGCTGAAATAAATTCAGTCTAGAATGTTTGAGCAGAATACGCACGCCGTTATCCTGATTATTAAACGGTGAGTTATCATTCCAAAATTTAGTTAGAGATAATAGCGATACTCTAATGCGTTTTGGATCTAGGAGCATACCCCGTTGCTGCAATGGTAAGCTATAATTAGTAACCAAGCCGTCGTTTACGGGGTCGAGGGCGAAAATACTCGCTAGTAAAAGTAATAGGCCCATCTCTCCCAGCGCGTGGTCTCTGGCACTCGATCCCACGCTGGTACTTGCTCTCCTATCGCATCTTCATCATCGTCGCGTACGCAGCTGTCAATTTTATCATCAGAGCCAGCTTCTTTAGATGCTGAGGGACTGTGCTGCATTAAATCAAATAGATAGAAGGGGGAACTAGTAGGGTATCAAGGGAATGAAAAGAGAAAGAGAGAGAAAGAAAGAGAGAGAGAGAGAAAAACCCGAAACAAAGAGATTATGCAGCATGGATTCCGAAAACCTGTGCAGAACCTGCATCAGAAGGCTTTGACATCTTGGATGCCCATCAGCCACCGCCTCCCGAGTTTCACACACACACGCACACACATTGCTTGGCATGACCATGGTCCGTTTACTGTCGTAAAGGACATGCATACCACACGCCAAAACTGATCCTTTTTTCTCTTCTCCAACGGTCCGTGCAGTTGTTCCCTTGGCAGCAGCAGTTTAGATGACGTCCAGAAAAGGAAAGACTCGCGCGCGTGAGCTGTATTATACGTGCAATACAGTGCATCTACCCACACTACTGTGCAGATTTTCTTGCACATTGTTGCTTTCCCGTGCGTCCTCTCCTCCCTCAATATCCCATCAACAGCAGCAGCGGTCCAAAGGTATTACATGGTCAAAAAATGGGGAACAATGCGCTCTTTTTTATTTTTATTGCTGACCACCCTGCTCTTCTCTCGCCCGGTTTTCCATGGCCGTTCGCAATTCCTTTTCGTGCTCCTTTTGCTCTGGTGTCAAGTGACGTCGCCAGCCGAGTATTTTCGAGTAATTCTTATTCTGCATGACTGATCGGTACTGCTTGTCTAGATCGTAGTGTGTCGAGGGCTCGGGCCACTGGAAAGGCTCGTCTATTGTGACAATGGCCTTCTTGTATGCTTTACTTGACCTGATCCACTTTCGAAAACCGTCCTGTTTGTATCTCGTAGCATAATTCATTGTCCGTACGTCTAATACGTTGACGCCGTATATGTTGGTAAGGTAGGAATGAATGTCGAACTTATTGCAAGATTGGGGCACACGGAATGCAACTTGGTTTGGCTGTAAGTTGGGACTTCTGACCATTTGGAATACAATGTTGGGCAAGTAGACCTTCTCTGTAAAAATGTACAAGTAAGCAACTGTTGTTGCTATCAAATGCAAGCAAGGTTTTTTGAATCATACTCAGGCCCTGGCGCATTGGAGTTGACATTTCGTTGACGGCTGCGGGAAAGAGGGAATGTGTGATACAGCGAAAACAAGAAGTGGTCAATTTCGTGACTCGCTCTCTGTAAATCGGGTCGGGACCGTTCAGGCACCAATCCCACATCGTTCTTCCGGACACCTATGTCAATACCAGCATTGAACGCCATGGCTTTTTAAATATTTGAACCTTTGGCAGCTGTATGATCTTTTTGTTTCGGACTTGACAGGAAACTGAACACATCCCTATAAACCAGATACTGACAAGTTTGGGCCGAATACAACGAGGAATTATTAGACCATAATGTTCGACCTGGTATCGCTTTCCGTTCTCACTCTGTAGAAATGTATTTAACAAAAGAAAACTCCTATTGACAACGACCAAACGCAAATTGGATTAAACCGGAAACTGGGGTCAAACTGACCATTGGCTATTTAGCTTCTACGAAGCACTGTATCCCTTGAATCACACCTATATGACATCTAACGAACTAATGCCTAGCAGCGAGACAGATGCATGCTTACAATGGGGCTTGGGAGCAGGTGTCCATCGTTTACATATCAACTACCCATGCATCTGTTTATCGTTTCCGCAATGTATGTATCACCGCATTGGCTCAACATTTTGTATCTCTGTACTTTGTGAAGCTTCTATACGACAGACAAGCACATAAGCCAAGTCAAACAATAAGTCTAGCAATCAGCCATGAACGGGGCGCTTAACTAGTGCATATCTCAATGACAAGCATCAAAGGATGACAGTCGTAATTCTGGAGTAAATTTTCAATAGGCTCCATAAATAGTGCATTTGAACGTGTGTGTGGGTTGAAATAGCTCGAGATACCACTTATTCTCAATCCTTTTATACACTCTCCTGCAGAAGAGCATTCGATAAAGTATGGTTCTTGAATATTTTACATAAAATCCCATTATATTTCAGTAATCCAAGCTATTCCTTTGCATGGTTTGCATCCTCACAGTGTAATCGCTCTTATTAGCCTAAGATGTTCAGAAGTTATTGACAAGCGAATAGTTGCGTAATTTAAATACCCATTTCATGCTGACCTCTGCGCTGCATTGTGCAAAAGGTACATGGAAATCGATGCCAATACAAGGTGGAGTACTGAGGGAGACAACGCACGCACTGCTTGCGTGTTATCAATTTATCGTATGACGAGAGGTGCATGAACACGCCGCACCTGAAATCTTGCAGCTCCCTTTATCCTCTATGCTGGGAGCGACTTGATTTGATGTCTCAAAAGTGATATACCGATAGTCCATCGATAAGTCCATCCTCGCGCATCTTTTTACATGTAAATATTGGTAATTAACTATCGGTGCTGGTCTGATACTACATAAATATCATTCATTTTCAATAGCAGCAATGTTACTTTTTGGAAATACTGCACTGGTCTCGGGTTCCCCAAGGGATGGCGTTCGAATATCCTTGCCACATGTCTCGTTGCATTCGTTGCAGAAGAATAGATGATGGCTGTCGTTGTGGATGTTTATTTTTAGCAATGATCCACGTGAGATATCCAAGTGCGTATCAGCAATGCCGCTGGAACTATCTCCAGAGTCGGGACAGACCAATGTCGGCTCTACAAGGAATGCCAATATGAAGGGAACATATCCTAATTGGATTCCTATAGTTGAATACATACTATATAGGCGACCTAGCGATAGTTTCGGGGAGCAAACGTTGCCAAGGGAAAAAAGAACCAGATGCATTACTTGCGAAAGAGCAACGCAGTAGCCGCAGTCGATCTTTTTTTTAAGAAACCTGTAAAAGTGGAAACGCGGGTGCCATCATCGTCTATGATCTTCTTGCAGTCCAGACCGTCGCCGTGTAAGATGGCGGTTGTGTTCCCTCTTTAGGAGGGTATTAATCGCATCCGAAATGAATCTGTGCCACGATGTGTTTGTATACCGTATTTAATTTTACAAGTAGTATATTGGACCCTGCTATCTGGTACCGGCGGGCGGGCGAGTAATGTCGATCATTTTCTCGCCAACCAAATTGTCTCGTGTTGTTGTTGTTGTTGTTGTTGTTGTTTCTTTTCTCGGACTCACCGCACGCCGCATGTAACTGCATCAACGGGCAGACGTCCCGGAAACCAACACTAGTCTGATGATGAGCTGATTTCTAAACATATCTCAACACAGTCTGCCAAGAAGAATGGGTCGAGTCTACGGGACGACAACGCCGAAAAGAATCTACAGTGGGTAAAAAGGAAACGAAACATTGTAATTGATGTCACTACAGCAACCAAGCCTTTTTGGTCTGCTGAATGACGATGCTTCGCCACATAAATACGCAACGTTATTTTTCTTTCGTAACCAGGAAAACAACTGGATGCTTGTTTTTCTTTACTAAAAATAAAGAAGTCAGCAGAATCACTTGGATGGAATTTTACAGACTATAACATATACGACAATGTAAACAAACTGTGGAGATATGTGATGCATCTTTCCATTTATCCTTTCAAAATACCTGGCATTGAAATTTCAAAATATCTCCAGACAATCATTTCGGAGTCTGTTGCTACCACGAAGATCCTTATGCGCTACTATTCATGGAATATTGTATGCTATCTTTGTTGTCTTGTGCAATGGCACGGTAGATCATGGTAGATCCTTGTAGATATTAAGATGCCTAAAGTAACACTGCTTTGAACCGAAGCTATGGTCAACCAGGTAACAACGGATTGCATTAATTGGCATTTCTCGCATATTTTGAAAATACAGCAATGATTTGAAAGCGTGGTGATAGATTTTGAGAACGTTTACAGGCTTTCTAAGCGGGTTGGGTAGAGCGATAAGCGTTACTGCTTTTGGGATGGTGTAGGAACACATTTCGCCGGCGCCTCAAATTGTCGAACTTTGTTTCAGAAAGGGATCTGCGGCGAGGAACAAGGACACAGATGTGAGTTGCCTTTTTAAGGCATAGTCTTGAAGTTCTTTTCGTCGATCCTCTTTTTTTCTCTTTTTCTTCCTTGACTTCTCAGCTTTCCCCCTTTTTCCTTCCCACTCCCCTTTCTTTCTTTCTTTTCCCTCCTCCTTGGTCGTTGCTAGCATTATGGCATCCGAAAAACCGTCGCCGCTTTTGCGTCTTGCCCGTTGCAACAAGCGCCACGCCATCGCAGTGTTTGCGGTTATTTTCATCATTTGCGTTTCCATGTTCACATTTGTACGGCCAGGAAGCTGCGGCGGACGCACAATCCGGTCATTCAACGAAGCTGTGGCATTCTCGCGCGCAGCAACCGAGCATCAAGAGCCTATCTTTGTGGATCTCAACAAAGTGGAAGCCAGCGCAAACCCTAAAGCCAATCAGGAACATGTGCTAATTCTCACGCCGCTCAAGAACGCTGCCAGTTATCTGCCTCGGTACTTTGAACTCTTGGACAGAATGACCTATCCGAAACATCTGATTTCCATCGCATTCCTGGTCTCCGACACGACTGACAACACGGTCGAACTGCTCCAGGAGCAGGCCAACATGTTCCTGAACCGCTGGAGAGACCGATACCACGATATTACTATTTATCAAAAGGACTTTAACTTTGAGCTACCTGAAGACCAGCGCCACAAGTTTGAGCTCCAACCGCTGAGACGGAGCTTCATGGCCAGAGCCCGAAACTATCTTTTGACCGCTGCACTCCGAGACGAACATGCCTGGGTGCTCTGGCTCGATGCTGACTTGGTCGAATATCCAGCGACTATCCTCGAAGACTTAATGAGCGTCGACGTCGACGTTGTAGTTCCAAACTGCCTGCGTGAAACAGAGGACGGTTCATTCTGGGGCTATGACAAGAACAACTGGCAGGAAACCGACCAATCAACTGAAATGCAAAAGGATTTGGATCCTGTAAGTTTTTCTTTTCTTTCCGGTTTGCAGCTTGTATTAATGGCTAATTTGAAATGTTTATTATTATTATTGTTATTTTCAGGACTATGTCTTGCTGGAAGGTAAGAAGCGGAAGGAAAAATTTAAGCTCGTTAGATGATGGTGATAATTAACTAATTTTTGTCGGTTTTAGGCTATTATGAATTTTTAACGAACCGCTACTTGATGGTTGACATGCCGACGCACCTGGGCAAACTGGACAAGGTTCCTCTGGACGGTGTGGTATGTTTTATTAGAGTTCGCTTTTAAATGCCTTACAGCTTTATTGACTCGTTCCGGCAGGGAGCTACATTTACACTTGTCAAGGCCCATGTTCACCGAGAAGGGGCCAACTTCCCCGCGTTCCCGTTCCAGCATCAGGTCGAGACGGAAGGTTTCGCAAAGATGGCCAAGGCTATGGGCTTTGGTGTCTACGGCCTGCCAAGTTACCTTATCTACCACATCATGAACGCTTAAGCAGCCCCGTCCGGGGGGCAAAAAAAATTTGAAGAATTATCCTGTATCGTACAATCTTTCGCAATCCCATATTCTGCATATTTTTCCTCCTTCGCACCCGCATGCACACACAGAACAACTTAACGCCACTCCACTATTACCCTGCATCCAGAAAACTGATCTGTAAAATATATATTCTCTATCTACTTTAATAGTTCTCCAAGAAAATAGACCAATTCTTTCTACAAACAAGTGGGACGACCTTTTAGGGGCTGCCTGCAGGGTTTGTTTTGTACCTGCGTCAATTAGCACGTACTACGTTGTCTCTGCCAGACAGGAAGAAAAGCACACAAGATAGAGGATATAGTGATAATTAAATAGTAACAACCATGTGTATTCCAGTTCTCTAAATCGCTACTTATATATTGCAATGAAAAAGAAAAGAAGAAAGAATATGAGAAAAAAAAACACGGTCGTTCGGCAAGTACGTAGACTACACTGGTAGCTGCAGGATGGGGGGAGGGAATTGTTCTTTTTTGTTTACGGCTCCTGTCCGCTCTTGGTCGTGGTCTTTGGATCCTGGATCGTCGTCTTGCTCAACTTTTCTTCAATGCGCTTCAGCGCACTGTCTGTATCCACAGGCTTGGCAGCACCGAAGGGGTTAGACTTGCTGCTGGTGGAAGCCGAAGTCTGCTGCTGCTCCTTGGCAGCGTCAACGGTGCGAGGCTTCAGCTGGAGACGCGGGCGTTCAGCAGGTGCATCGCGGCCTACATTTTCGTTTAGTTTATCTCCCTCTTTCTCTCTATCTGTGCGTCTCTTTGCATTAGAGCACTTTACCGAAACGGCCGTTATCCTTCTTCATGAATGCACCGCCGCTCCAGGATGTATCACCTCGTCGGTCAATGAATCCACGCTCACGGGGAGCTCTGTCGCGGAAACCGCCCCGTCTCTCAGGGAGCTCAAGGGGTGTCTCGCGGCGCCACGAACCGACGTCTGTGCGATCAGGCTGGCGAGGAGGTCTGTCAGGGCGTTCTCTCGCTAAATTTTATCCGTATTAGCTAATCCATCTCTGTCTGTATTGAGATAAACACACTTACGGGGCTCGGCAACGTTGACGCGGATAGTGCGACCTTGCAAAGTCTGGAGTACAAAATATGTGTTTAAACATTGACTGTAATATATGCACATAATTTGATTAATGCATACCTCTCCGGTCATATCAAGAGCCATCTTGAGGGATTCAAGGTCTTCAAACTCGACGTAACCGAATCCCTTGGATCGTTCGTCTCGGTCGCGGAGGACGCGGATGTTTACAATCTAGGGTCGTTTCCACACAACATTGGTATATCTTACTTAGCCATCGATGTAATTTTATATCTGTTTACCTTCATTTGGTGGAAGAAATCGGCAAGATCATCCTCGTTTGCTTCAAAAGAGAGGTTGGCAATGTGGGCGGTGAAAGGAGGCTGAGTAGGAAGTTCGACGGGTGCGCGAGGAGCGAATCGTTCGTGGCGAGGTCCACCGAAGCGCTCGCGTCGCTCAAAACCGCCCGCTCCTTCTTCGCGGTCTCGGCTTGCTGGTCCACGAGGGAGATCAAAATCGCGATCGCGGTCGCCACGACCTAGCAAAATCCCCAGTTAACGTTATCTTGCTTTTAGCTCTGCAACAATATGTCACTTTTTTTCTTACCTCCAAAACGGCCGCCGCGGGCGGGGGTGAAACTGTCCGAAGCTTCTTCCCTGACTACAAGAACCAAGCGGGTCGGTTTCGACGACGATCATCAATAGACACATATCCGTCTCTCTCTATTTACCTGCAGCGGCTGTAAAAACGAAATAGTCAGTGTGAGCTTTTTAAAGTAGATGTATCTGTATATCACGTACGAGCAGAGGGCAAGTTCTCCATCTCATCGGCCCAAGATCCGGTTCCGGCTAGAATCTCCAACGTCAGAAAGAAACGAACTTAGTTACGACGAAAGTAGGCACGGCCACTCACCGTCGTCCGCCAAAAAGTCGGACAAGGACATTTTCTGACCCTTTTTCTTTCCAGCTACAGCGCTCGAATTGTTAGCCAGGCATTAGGTCTAGTTGGCATGTGTCCACGAAAAGGCTTACACATTGTGTTCAGGCTTTGTTTCAAAGTCGTCGATGATTTTTTTGCAAGACAAAATTTTGGGTCATTCGCAGCGGCGGCTTTGTTTTCAAACTCCTTCGATGCAGCGCGACAATAATAACAAGCTTGTTGAGGAATGGAGTGAATGTCTAAAGGTTAGATCGTGTGCTCGAAGGAATCTGCCTAGCCTTTCTCTCTCAACACTTAAGTATATGTAGAGCGCCTCAAACGAAACTCCTGACTTGCTCAAAACTGCAAAAGCGTTTATCAACGCAGACACCTTTGCCAGGAACACCGCACAGGTACTAGTAGCACACTTGTGTGACGAAAATGTCGCCGACTTACTAATCCTCCCTCCCTTCTTCTTCATCGTCATCAGGCGTTGGATCGTTCTATCCGGGCGCTGGAGCAGTTGAAAAATGAGCAAGTTGAACAGATAGAGTATAGAAAAAGTAATGAGGATTTAACCATTGCATGCAGGGAACAAAAAATGGAAAGCACAATTGCGACTCTGAAGCAGACCAGAACTACGCTTAGCAGGATATCTGATTAGATCTCCCGGCGTGCTTCGCTGCATTTTTGCTTACACATGCATGAAGATATACCATGGAAGACTAGACCTCAAAAGTTCTCAATTACAGTACTCAACATATGCGTGAAATCATTCACTACACAATGTTGCTACAATAAAACGGGAAAACCCACCATTGTCATCTATTCCAATTAGCTTACTGTTGTATGCTCTTCTAATAGCAATTGGAAAGCCATAGGGAACGGAAGATACTATACTTATGCAATTTATGCATCAAGCCGAGAACATCATGGAAAGCTCAGGCGATTCAACGGGTTATCCAGATAGTAAAAGGCATAGCTTCCATGTGTATCGATCTAGCGGATACTTGTTATATACAAAAATACCTGTGAATATGGCTGATTATTATGAGAACAACATATGTGAGTACTGGCTGGGCAATAGTCACCATTGGGTGAATGCAGGTGGAAGGGCAATGGGACGCGAATTGCAGATGGACGATGGTGGCGGCAATTGTAACCCAGCATTTTGTTCGCCTGGGACGTCGCGTGCTCACCTGCTGCTTGCCTTTCTCGAAGTTTTCTGTACACGATGCCCGGTGAAGCTTTGCTGTTTCTGTTTGCTGTCGTAATGGCAGCTTTACTGCTGTTTGTTATGGTCTTCTTTGTGGGTGCTCTCGTCTCGCGCGTGTTTTTGTTCTCGAGTCGTCGCTAACAAAGCGCTAGGTGATTATGTTTTCTGACCTGGAATGCGACTACATCAACCCTATCGATCTCTGCAACAAGCTCAATCAGGTATGCTCAGAGCAACTTGATACTCTGAAAGATGCTAACCTGCGATACTATCACAGTTCGTTCTGCCCGAAATGGGTGCTCACGCCTTCTTGTTCTTCATGTTTCTCGTCAATGGCAGTTGGATATCCATGTTGCTCAACTTACCCTTGGTCGTATTCAATGTACAAAAGTAAGAGCACTGGACCCTAGCGGTATGAATTTGGATACAGGATACTGATATTTATGGGGATCAGGGTCACGAATGGTCGGCACATGTATGATGCCACAGAGATCTTCCGCACGCTGTCGCAACACAAGAAGGAATGCTTCATCAAGTTGGCATTTTATCTTATTGTGAGTATCAGCCATGTATATCAAATTCTAGACTCTTGATCTGACACTCTATTCTCTCCCAGTGCTTCTTCTACTACCTGTATCGCATGATTGTTGCTCTCATTGCTGCAGATTCTTAAGACCAATGTAGAATAATACCATCCTTGTGTATGAATACTGAAAAAATGAGAAACAAAGATTGGAGGAAAGCTTTATTTTTTTCTTGGCGATCAACCAATTTAAAGATGCTTCTCGACGTTTTCAACGAGACTGACGTTCAGACCTGTCTTGTCGGGCTCAACAAAGAGCTGCTTGACGACACCGCGCTCGACAATTGCAGCAAAGCGCTTGAAACGGTGGCCTCCGAGTGCACCGGAGGCATCGAAATCCAACTCCATTGCCTTGGCGAGCTCTCCCTTGCTGTCTGCAAGCAATTCGACTTTTCCGTCGCTGCCGGTAGCTTCGCCCCAAGCGTTCATAACAAACGCGTCGTTCACCGAAACACATGCAATAAGGTCGACGCCTTTGTTGGTCTTGAGTTCCTCGGCTTGCTTGATGTAACCAGGCAAATGCGTCTTGGAGCAGCCAGGCGTAAACGCGCCGGGCACGCCGAAAAGTACGGCCTTGTTCACGTTTCCAAACAGGTCCTGAATGTTGACCGTGTCGGCGGGAGATTTGCGCTGGACAGTAATGCTTGGCAAATGATCGCCAGCTTTAATGAAGCTAGCAGCGCTTGCGTGGAAACCTCGAACTTGACGACGCTGGAGCTGGAAAACGCTTGTTCGCAACATGTTCTTCGGCAAGTACTCTAATGAAGAGCTCGGGAAAAGGTCGGAACTACTAGGTCGTTTTCGTTTCGATAATGCTGGTTGTGTGTCACTATTCTACATTATGGTTCTCCGTGGCAGCTATACTTTCATGTTTCTGGTGTAAACGAAAGCATTGATCTGTTTTCCTAACGGCAGCACCTCACGTCATTAAAGAAAATATTTCATACGCTCAATATCATGGAGCGCTTTGGGAACGAGTTTATTCGATGTAAACCTGTAGATTCCATGGTCAGTTTCAGGAACGTTGCCGCAGCATTTGTATGGTAGATAGTGTTTGGTTCGTAAGTCTTGCGAAACCGACAGAAGCATATCGACCATCTTTTGTAGCATGTTTGCAGCGGCATTGACTGAGCGATTCTGAATATATTCGGACCAGCCGATGGATCAATGTTGGCTGCTTATAGCTTATCCTCACCGTGTAGCTCGCGAACAGTTATCTATGAGTCACATCTCCCGGCAAGTGCGTATCCACTCTGCAAAACGTATGTACATTATTCAGCATATCGGTCCAGCAACTTTTGCTTTTCTGGTATTGAAATTCTAATTCTGGAGCCAAATCTCATCAGTTAATGCATAATTTTGGCTGCCTGTCTGCAAACTATGGACGTAACATCCCCGTCGTGGCTGTATTTCTATCGGATGGTGGCGGATCCTGAGATAAAGGTTCCTCTGTGAATTGAATGAATCTACATATTAAGCTACAGAAGGGACGGGGTTAAACTGTTGCCATGGAGGATACACTCCTTGGTTCTATCCCAAGTTGTATGTAACTTCTCGCCGTAATTCGCATATTTTTGCTTGCTGCGTAAATCGATAAGTAGCAACCCGTTCACGGTGCCTTGATGATGTGCCACAAAGGTGGCCTAGTGTCTGAAGATTTATATAGTGATCATGTTTTTTTCCGAAAGCCAGAAGAAACGAAAAATTCTAGGATTTTTCAACCACAAGATCCCTAGTTGGGTGTCCGTTGATTTTAATAATCTGGGTACGGGAAAAATTCGACATGCCACGTATTATCCGATTTGGTAACCCCTAGCAACCGTTATCAGATTTGTCAGTGACTCGGCGTTGCAAGGAAGGCGCAGTTGGGACCGTCCGACGGGTCGCTACGGCCAGCACAGGCCAGTAGTAGTCTACGATGGGAACGTGGGGAAGATCGGTCATGCCATTTTGATAGTGACGGTATTTTATCAGATGATGTTTCCATGATACTTACAATGATTTTCAAACTCCATTGTTGATGTTATGTTTGTTTGATTTTGCATGGCATCATCGTGTCCGGGCGCGCGCGCGTGCACGGCGAGACTGAAAGCTGCAGCACCCGTGATTGTTTTTCCTGCAGGAACTGGAAATTAAACTGTTGACAGCAGCCCGTCGGATGTAGATTGCGATGGCAATACATGGTTCTCGACGGAGCAGGTTACAGCAGCGCAATCGCCGACAGAAAAATAAAAAACGGACGGTTGAATTCAACCCGGACCAGTCTTTTCCCCCTTTGTGTCTCCTCCTCCTCCCCTTTTTATTCTGTTTTCTGAGAGAGAGGCCATATCACCATGGATACCGCGCTGGCGTTTGCAGACCAATACTTGCTTGACAGCGTCTACGCTAAGCTCCTGCCCGCTGAACAATACTCCAACGCTACATTCACCCAGCAGCAGTCTGCACTAGCTCGCGATGACGATTTGCGCATTGCCCTCTCCCTCACTGTTATGGTCACTTTGGGCGGTTGGCTCTTCTACTTGACAGCTGCCACGCTTTCCTACTACTTTGTCTTTGACCACGAAACAATGAAGCACCCGAAATTCTTAAAGAACCAAGTTCGTCTCGAGATTGAATGCGCTGTCAAGGCTGTTCCTGGATTT
Organism: Rhizomucor pusillus; assembly: GCF_041956525.1. NCBI lineage: Eukaryota > Fungi > Mucoromycota > Mucoromycetes > Mucorales > Lichtheimiaceae > Rhizomucor > Rhizomucor pusillus. The sequence goes on from NW_027192153.1 coordinate 734,127, forward strand.
TCTCGTATGTTTTTTTCACAATGTGGCTCGTGATTAGCAACGCAAACTAACGGTTATGTACAGTGCTCACTGTACCTTGGTTCTGGGGCGAAGTCAAGGGCTACTCTTTGCTCTACGAAGGTTTGCCTACAACCGCGGCTGGTTGGGTATACTTCTTTGCTAGCATCCCTCTCTTCCTTCTCTTCACCGATTTTGGAATCTACTGGATTCACAGATGGTTACATCTCCCCTCGATCTACAAACACTTGCACAAGGTAACTATAAGTTTTGCTCGATGCGAACTGAAGAAGGGAAACGCTGACGGCAAATATTTTATTCGCGCGATAAAGCCTCACCACAAGTGGGTTGTACCGACTCCCTTTGCTTCTCATGCCTTCCACCCGCTGGACGGATACTTGCAGTCTGTACCTTACCACTTGTTCGTGTACCTCTTCCCTATGCAAAAATGGCTGTACATTTCCATGTTTGTCTTTGTCAACTGCTGGACGGTGATGATTCACGATGGTAAGTTTAGTAATAGTATACAAGGAGGATGGAGACACAAAACACTCACATTGCGACGGCGCGGGTCACCCTAGGTAACTATATTTCCCGTTCCACTGTCATCAACACCTCTGCGCACCACGGTGTCCACCACTTGTACTTCAACTACAACTACGGTCAATACTTTACCCTGTGGGATCGCCTCGGCGGTTCTCACCGTGAGCCGACGGAGGAGCAATACAATGCTGAGATGCGAATTAACCGCAAGGTCTGGGAGCAGCAAGCAAAGGAAGCTGAACAGATTGAAGCTGAGGCTCTCAAGCAAAAAGTAAACTAATGCGGGTTTTACACATCCACTCACACACACCCATATACACACATACGACCAAACCCGCGTTTTATTATCTTTTTTTTTTCCTCCTACGCCTTTTAGCAAGGCCTTATTAATTCCTCCTCCGTATCTCTTATATCTTCTACCTTAAATTATCCGTTCTCTACATGCTACTCTAGTCATCTAAACTCTGTTCTTTTGATTTTTTTTCTTTCGTCCAGTCCTCCTCCTCCTAATAAGTAGTACGGATCTTCTTTTTTCTTAGAAAACAAGGGAAGAAAAACAAAGCTTTCAATTAGATAAACATTATTGTTTCAATGATGATGGTAAATTCCAACGCAGCAGCAGAAGCGCGCGGCGACCCATTTCTTTGTTTCTCCTCTCCCTCTGTCATGTCAAATATTGTGCGGTCAAAGCTGCTGGCTATTCCTTTGCGTTGCCAAAGCAGCAGAGCCCTATTCTCCACGGCAGCGAGACGTCTCCAACAAGAGCAGGTGCCAAAGCAACCGACTGAACCCAAAGTTACTCACTTTGGTTTTCGCAATGTTCCAGAAGAAGAAAAGGAATCGCTAGGTAAGTAACAGTAGATCTAGGAACGATCGCAAAGTTTCTGACAGCATATGTGTAGTGCACAAGGTTTTCGCGAACGTTGCTGGCAACTATGATGTTATGAACGATGCAATGAGCTTGGGCATTCACAGAATCTGGAAAGACGAGTTTATTCGCAAAATGGCACCAGGTCCAGGCACCAAGCTGCTAGATGTGGCGGGCGGCACAGGGGACATTGCACTACGTTTCCTCGACTACTGCAGAAACATTCATCGAGACTCGACAGCGTCCGTTACCATGGTGGATATCAACCCTCACATGCTGGAAGAAGGCAAAAAGCGTTTCATGACTACACCCTACTGGAACAGTAAGTAAACACCATCCTTTTCATTTGCAATCGTTTTGCTCAAATAGTATATCAGCAAACCAGGCCGATTTCATTGTTCAGAATGCAGAAAACTTGACGGCTATTGAAGATTCATCCATGGATGTTTACACAATCGCGTTCGGTATCCGCAACTGCACACACATTGACAAGGTTGTCAAGGAGGCATATCGTGTGCTGAAACCCGGTGGAAAATTCATGTGCCTGGAATTCAGCAAGGTCGATAATCCACTTATCAGCAAGTATGTGCAGTCTTATTTTTTTCCTATGTGAGAAGCATTACTAAATCTTGTTAAATAAGGATATACGATATTTATTCCTTTGATGTCATTCCTGTACTTGGTCAAGTCATCGCGCAAGATCGCGACTCATACCAGTACCTTGTTGAGAGTATTCGCAAGTTCCCATCGCAGGATGAATTTGCCCAGATAATCCGGGATGCAGGATTCTCTACCGTCGGCAAAGGATACACAAACCTCACCTTTGGCGTTGCAGCAATTCACAGTGGTTTCAAGATTTAATAAGCAAATTGTCCACATTTAATCTGTAGATATCAAAAAATCATACTCTAACACGAACTAGACGTACACCATTTGATGATAAATATTGCTCGGCAGTGACTAGACTGCCGTCAATGTAAATTTCGGGTTCATCGTCTTGTCTCAGCATGAATATATAGGAATCGGACACGTGTCGACCCTGTCGCATCGTGATTTGCACCGTATCGTCTTTCTCCTGGAACGACTCCACATCCCATCCTGGCACGAGATGGCCCGTTGAACCGGCAAAACGATCGGTGATGTGCAAAAATGTTCGTGTCTCATGCGGTTTGAGTAAGAGCTGGTCTCCAGCTTTGTGCCAAAGAACTTCGTTTCCGAGTAGCGGGTTTTGTTGCTCAAAGAATATATCTGTGTCTTCTCGTCCTTCTGGTAACCTTACTTGATGCGGCAAAGGCGACATGTTGACGTATGTACGGTACCGTCTGCCATTTGCAGTGTATAACACCCGATATACGTCGGCACCGATGGATTCACTGGATTCTACATGCATTTGCACTTTGGGAAACGTGGATGCGTACAATCGATGTTCCTGAGCGCTGTATAATCGTATGTCATCGGACATGAGTGTAAGCTGACCCATAATGTTATTCACAGCGCAAGTCGTATATCGTTCGTGGTTGTTGAGCTTGTTGTTGTTCGATCTCAGGAAAAAAACATCAGGGTCCGGTCCAAACACGTGACTCATATACCATCGGTGCAAGGTTGATGTCAGAGCATTGTTGGTGGCAACTCGCTCCCGAACATGAGCTACTCGAAGTGTTGTCTGATCCCAGTAAGGGGATGCGTCGCTGCTCACTCTGCAATATTCAAACTTGCCCCAGGTAGCTGCGAGCGGTATACCAGATCCAAGTATCGCTGCCCGTCCACGAGTAAACTGCTGAATCAAATCGACAGATTCCCAGAGGACTTCTCCACGCGACTTGCCCTGTTGAGGTAACATGGCTGCTGCAAAGATAAAATCGAGTTTTAAGAGTCGGTACCCCCAATCATCCAAGACAACGTCGAACACTTTGCGCAAATACTCTCGCGCACCCTCGTTGTAAATATTAAGCGCATAAAAACCGCCCCAATTAGGGCCGGCGACGAGAAAAGAGCCATTGTCGTGCTTGACAAGCCATTCGGGATGTTCTTTCACGATTCTGCTTTTGAAGCCTACTGCGTACGGCGCGAGCCATAGACCGGGGATGTACCCTGCTTCGCTAATCTGTGCCGCCAAATATTTCATTCCCTTGGGAAACTTGGAGTCGACGATATCAAGCCAATCTCCCACAGCCGTTTCATACCCATCATCGATCTAAAAAGACACAAGCATCAATATGCAGTTTTTTCTACAAGGGTCAATTGTATCTTTGTAAGGTCATACCTGGAATACATCGATCGGATAGCCATGCTCCTTGAAACCATCTAGGCTGTTCAAGATGTCCTGCTCGGTCACGCGCTCGTAATAGTTGTACCACGACGTCCACCCTGACAGGTGTCTAGGTTGCAAGGTTTTCCCAGGTGGCAAATAAAACTGTGCAAAGCGCTCCCACACGGCATTTAGATCGGTATCTTTCCGTTGCATAATCACCACACGCATTTTGAGAGTATCGCCCTTCAATAATTCCTTGCCATCAATATCCTTGTAAATACTGAACAGATCCCCGTTTAAATCAGCTCGGAAGTAAGTATAGCCAGTCTCTTCTGATACTGATCCAAAGAATACGAGAGTCTTGTCTTGCACATTCTTGAAATATGTGTAGCTTGTCGAATGTATAACTCCCGCTCGACCGGAGTATGGGAAGAACCAGTAATCCCTGTGGGGCAACCGATTTAATAAAATATGCTGTCCTATGCACGTATGTAAGAGTTGCCTACCCCTGGAGATCAAATTTTGTCAACCAGGCAACAGCCTTGGACATGGTTGGTATGCGACTATATCGATCTGCTTCTCGCGAATGCGTCCAAGCCTGATATCCGTCTGCCATCATGATCGAGTCCTGCAAATGCATGTCAAACAAAAATTCCAGATAATGCAGCCGTACGACTTTGGCTTGAGCTGTGAGCGTGTATGACAGCTCGAGCGTGTCTTGGTCAATCACGGCGAGGTTCAGGTCAATTCCAAGAGATGGCAACGTAGCCGACGCATTCTGGAAAAGTGGTACATCGTTAAAGTCTTCGCGAACTCCATTATGCGTATACTCGATCTTGACGCGTTGCATTCCAGATTGTGCGGCTTCAAACGGGGTCCCCATGGTATCAATAGGCTCGAATACTATCTGCTGTGCAGCTTGGCAACAGTGAAGGAAGAACCAGACGCAGAGCCAGTAGATAGGTGCGCCTAACGCATGCATGGAAAAGAGCTTGGATCATCGCTTTTTATCCCGGCCCCCACGAATCCATCATCGCACGCATCACGCGGCCACAGCTATTTGCAACCCCACCTAGCATACAACCCTAAAGTCACGTTGGACCCAATCTATAGAGGTGTGACCTCGGAAGATACTGTAGCTCCTGAGATACTTTCTATGTGCTTTCCTAAACTAGATTCAAAGACAAAGAAAATGCTCTATATCAATTTTAATGAAAGATTTCATTGTTCAAAAGAATATTCGAAAGAGTCAGAGTAATAATACGCTAGATCGTTAGTGGCCAGTGTTGTACAGACTGATCGTGTTGACTGACGAAGGAGCTTGACACCGATGCATACGCGTGAATAGATAAGAAGAAGAAAAGGGAAGAAAAAGGCGGCAAGAGGTATGACGGAGAGGATTTCGTCATTTGAAGTGCATACGAAATAGGGACAATCAATGGATAAATACAAAAGGTCTCTCCGAAATTGTTATATGCATTTGAAACAAAGAAATGATGCAGGAACAGAAAAGCTGCCTTGCTTTTGTTGCTGTCTGTCGTATTTGTGGATTCATCATGTTCAATGATGGAGGTGGTACAACAATTAGAACTCTCTCTTATTACAATCATCTATTGGTAGACTTAATTCTTTGCTTCTTATTCCATTAAAAGCACCTACCCAAAGTCTCACAGTATTTCACTATTCCCTTTCTTTTGCAAATACTACGCTGTCGCATGGCATGAATTGATCTCTTATAAACATTTTCGACTTGAAAGCATCCCTTTGTGCTGAAAACCACTTTTTCGGTGTCCTCTACAACAAACCACATAGGCGGTTATCATCCGTCCGCAGCAAATTCTTTCGTGCCTGGATAAAAAATTCAAACACGCTTGGTACAACAGCAATTACACAACGGCTCGAATGACGTGGTACTCTACGGATGAAGTTTGGCGATACATGCCAAGAATGGGCTTCAACGAACGGCTTTTCCTGTGTACTCTCAGGAGTACATCGACAAGTAACGAAAAGAGTCTCGTGCCTGGCTTGCAAGTGTATGGTTTCCACCAGACGCAAAAAGACAGATATCCCGGATATGGAGGTTACCGTCTTTTATGTAAAACCGAGACCAATGGAGAAGCTGGTTCCATGGGGCTTACACAAGGAAAGCCTATATACCAAACCATACTAGCAGAAAATCGATATTGAGTAGACCTCAAGTCTCAGTACCCGGATTAGCAGCGTTCTTGCTCGCTGCCAACCATATGTCAGAGGCTACAATAGAGGCAAAAAAATCAAAAGGGCACGTATCACCTCTCGAAGCATCCGCGAGGATTAAATGGCTATGTGCCTCCAAAATACTCGGCTGCTGAGCATTGGTCCAGGCAAGTCTTGCTACGGGAGATCAATTAAGGTACACTGTTGAGAGATGTATACTGTTACAAACTCGTATCCATCGCCCGACCGAGCCCGCTTTCTGCAGAGAACTGATTTCTCAAGAGATGCGCCTACTAAAGTGTAATACATCGCAGAGCCAGTCGCTGTACCACAAGAAATCATATATTCGGTTTACGAATGCGAAGGTCAATGTAAACAACGTCGGACGTGCTATTCCTTTTCTATATACAGATGACCAAAGACGCGAGCATCGCCGAGAAGTAGACAGAAGAGAAGAAGAAAAACCTTGCGAGTTTCTACACAGCAATATTGGATGAAAATGTATATCATACATCTTCACCAAATTGTTAATAATAGCATAGGATTTTCAGCATCCTAGAGCAATAGAAGTGCAGCAAATTAGCATACCAATTTTAAGTAATCTAAGCAGTTATTCAGATATACTCACGCACTCAGATCCTTAAGGTCGTTCTGTTGGTGTCACTTCCATCGTTATACCTTATCAATTTAAAGACCCAAGTCCTGAGATGTCTCTCGGACTTTATTAGTCTTATCTCGTGCTCAGCAGCAGAGGAAGTCTTCCTAACCAATCTATTTCGTCTAGCAGGGCCCTGCAGACCTTTTGGTTTTTGAGGATGCTGTCACCAGTTAGCAATATGGATCAAAATCGTCGCTCCTACCTTCGTGGAACAAATCCGCTGAAGTTCCATAAGAATGGATACCAAAAGCCCTTTCATGATACAATTATTAATACAATCATCTACAATAGCAAACATCGGAAGGTTGTATAATGTCATTTATTCTCTAATTAAAACGATTTTGTTCGGGCGTAACATGATGACAATAATAAACTTTGAATAAATTGTTTCCATTTGCAAAAGGATGCGAAATGGAGAAAGAAGCCCGGACGAGCAGACGACGATATTTTGTTTTTGTCGAATGCTGTCAGACTTCTCTATTAATGCCTTTTCTTGGGAAAGAAGCTTATATCTTTCACCTGTCCTATTCTCCATCCATCCAGTCCATTTTGAGGACGCTGGGTTCATCCCGGGATGCTATTGCCGTCCAGGACCATGTCACACATTTGAGGGGCCAGGGATCGATCCTCGTCTTGTGTATTCCTTATACGCAGCTGTGTGAGCTCTTCTCCTCGTCCTGGCTGACCAGACGTCGAATGGATCGCAAGCAGGCAAGTTGCAATCGTCCGAATATATGCTTCGCATTGTTGTGATGGTACTGACAGTACGTCCATGTCCGAAGTTGCTGTGACAAGTGTTTCCGCAGACGATATCGCCAGAACCTCTTCCGGAATAGAATTGGTACTTTATGGGTTTTGCAATGTCTTTCAGAATAGCAGCGATGATCGTGAGCGTCGGTAGTTGCAAAATATTATCGTTATGGATGTCCTCGTTGTATCACAAAAGGCGCACAATCTTTGGCCATCGTCGTTTGGCTTTTCCAGCTGTACCATACCACATACTGATATACAGTCTCACTCTTATTGCAAATGATGCATTTTCGTTTCGGTGTATCGTGGTCATAATCACGACATATTGGATGATTGTGTGGGATGTTCCTCTGCTTGCATCCTCTACAAGCGGGTCATTTACAAGCAAGTTTCGTGTGGCGGCAAATCATGGATTTTCGTTTCTGGTGGGGATTACATTGGTGACAACGTCTTCTGCGACCAGCGATATTTTGTTTTTGTCGAATGCTGTCAATTCGAGGAAGAAACAAATGCGCTCGTTGCAGCAATGTCCAACGGAGCCTTGTTTCTAGCAACAATGCTAGAGTGCTGATTTATTAGATTATATTTTCGGGTTGTAAACTTGCAATTCTCCATTTCCATCCTTTGAGTCCAACGTCCAACATGTAATTCGGAAATTCCAAATTCTTCCACGTGGTTCAAACAAGAGACTACGCAATCATCTTGCACTGCGTTTCTTTAACGTCACTTTGCTGTCTTTGTTGATGGAAGTCGGTTCGTATCAAAACAACATAACTGTGACAGCGTTGTCATCTCGGTATAATACATCGATTTTCTCCTTGACGAGTGCGGCATCGAAATCCTTGTTCTCGAGCTTATGGAGAAGACGATGGGCAAGTTCCTCGCCTAGGCATGTTGTATTTGCAAGCACTGTGAGTTTTACATGGTCAACACTTTGTCAGATACCATCTAGTTGCTCCCTTGCTAACCATTTCTGAATATATCGCATATTGCCCCGTAATCCAGTATTCGTAAGATGATCTTCGGTGTCGCAAAGAGGAACGAGACCGTTGGTTCTAACCTTGAGCAGTGCATTTGCAAGCATTGGCTTTTTCTTGTTCCTTGTTGAGGGATCGCGTGGCGACCCTAAGGCCAAGTTGTAATCATGGCTTTTACGGTGATGGCTTTTGCTTTGAGCTCTCCATATGGAGAGCCAGGGAGCACGGACAATATTTTGTTTTTGTCACATGCTGTTAAAGCCCCACCGCCTCTCCATTGCAAATGGCTCGTTCGATTGACTCATAGGCGGCGGCATAGAGCGCTCGCACGTGAGGAAAATCCGCCCGCGTGTTCATAACCATGTTTTTAAAAGAATAATAACCTTCATGATTTGGAAGAGAGCGAGGGGTTGTACGTAGTGTCCGGCGCAGGGGGGGGAGAATGTCGTAAAAATAGTGGAGGAACGAGCGAACTTTGGGCTCGCTCTTCAGATCCAGAAAAAAAAATGGCACCCAAAGTTTCAGCCATAACCTTGTACCCTATAAAGTCTTGCCATTACATCAATGTAGACAGCTGCGAGGTGGACGAGCTCGGGCTAAAGCTTGATCGTCGTTTCATGTTCGTTGATGAGTCAACTGGACGCTTCATTACCCAAAGGTCTCTTCAACAACCAAAAGGACTCTTCTGCTGCGAAAGCGCGCGGACTGATCGTCGTATATTTATGCAACAGGAAATATGCCTCTATGACGCTGATACACCCTGTTGTTGACAAAGAGAACGGGACCTTGACGTTGACGGCTGAGGGGTTTCCATCCGTCAGCGTGCCATTGTTTCCTGACGTGACAAAACTTGCGGCACGCAAGGCGCAGCTGTGGAAGGATACTCTCACGGTGTTTGATTTGGGCGACGAAGCCGCAGCGTGGATTACAAATTTCTTTAAGGCAAATCGTAAGCATGACCTTGAGAATGATCACAATCCAGACGAGGCTGTCAAGCCTGATGAATTTCGAAATATTCGGCTTGTTACCTTGGATGATCCAAACAATGGCAGATATGCTCGACCGGCACACGGCAAGCTCCCCGGCATTCATTCTCCGTTCAGTGATTGGTCGCCCATCTCCTTTGGCTTTGAGGCTAGCTTGGATGATCTGAACAAAGGGCTTGTCGAAAAGGCAAATGGCCGCTCGATACCGATTAACCGCTTCAGAAATAATCTGACTATTTCTGGTACAAAAGCATGGGAAGAGGATGACTGGCTCGTGGTCAAGTAGGTCGCATAACACAGGGCGGATGATGCGGAAGTTACTTATTTGCTGCTGGTAAAGGATCGGCGAAGTGACATTTTATGTGATCCGGCCAATCGCCCGCTGCACTGGTAAAGTTGCATCGAATACGATCTTGCATTAGCTAATAGTGTGACACAGTACCTAGCATTGATCAAGATACCGGTGTCAAAGACGAGTGGGGCTCTGTCCTAAGTTACCTGAAGGCAGTGCGTCACTTTGATGAGAAGCCAAACGATGGGTTCTTCTGCGTAGATGTGGCTCCACTTACTCGAGGTACCATCCATGTCGGTGACGAGGTGGAGATTTTGGAAAGGGTGCCGAAAAAGAAAGAATAAGACGCGCTCACACGCGCTAAATGAATGCTATTGGTCGCTGCTTTTTAATTTCGCGTTTTTGCTTTGAGGCACGAAAAACCCAATTTTTCTTTTCGTTCTTCTCTCCCTTTTTCCTTTTTGTCATGGACGAAAATACCGGTAATTAAAAGCTATTGTACATCTCTTTGCTCTGCACTTTTTTAATTATTCGGTGAACACTTTGCTTTGCAGCTGTTGATGTCCCAGGTTTGCCTTCTTTGTTTTGGTCACCTGATTCGAAACAACCAGCAGCGGCAGCAGCAACCCGGCAACCGTTGCAAGACTTGTTTTTCAATGAATGTCTGAGCTCGCCACCAGAGAAGATTCCTTTGGGCAAGTCAGAAGACTACATTCCGACATCCCAAGTGAATCCAAGCCAAGATGAGGAGCGCGTCGAGATGGTGTATATGCAACGCGTGCAGCCGCCTCTGACCGTGGTCGGAGGACGAGAGGATATTACGATGGGTCGCGGAACCAGCGTTACAGTCAAAATCGGTCGACGCAACAGACAAATCAGTCGAGTGCATGCCAAAATCCAATACAAAGCCGACACCAACGAATACGAGTTTGTTGTTTTGGGTCTGAACGGCGCAGTGGTGGATGATGTGCGCTATTTGCAAAACGAACGATGTATCTTGAAAGACTCGTCACTCATCGATATTCTTGGAAATCGAATCCGCTTTACGATGCCGCATGAATCGCTTTGCGAAAACGTCCCAACTGAATCGCATCGCCCTGTCTCGCCCCCACCAGAGGAAAATAAAAAGATTGAACCGGTATTGCCAGCAGCCCAGGAACCAGCAGATCAAATCACAGCGGAAGTGAAGCAGCAGCAGCAACAGGAGGAGGAGGAAAAGAAAATGGAAAAGGAAGAATTTATTAAAGTTGAACCCGAACAAGAGGTTCCTTCTGCAAAACAATCACAGGGACAGCAACAGCTCGAAAAATCAGAACCTCTTCCTACACAGCACGACACTGTCAAGAAGGAACCAGAAGAACAGCAACAGCAACAACAACAGGAACAATTAGACGCACCGTTGAATTACGCAGAAGTGATCATTGATGTACTTGGTACGTCTCGTAAAGACCACTTTCGTTTGCAAACGGTGTGGAAAGCTAAATAGATACTTGTATAGTCTTTTCACGCAAATCATCGATGCCAGTGAGCGACATTTGCTCTCGCATCGTGTCAACCCATCCAGCATACAAAAACGTAGACAGAAACGAACTGTCAGAACGTGTGCGACAAACGCTAAAGGAGAAGCCGTTCTTTGGCGAAATTGTGCGCAAGGGCAAGACAGCAGATGGTTCACCGAAAGAAAATCTCTACTACTACAACAGCGAAGCAGACCCTGTTGAGTGGCGAAGGGCGGAATACACACATGTCGGACGAAGCGCTCGTAAATGCACACTTCAGGATAAGCAATACTTTTTCAAAATACCACCAAAACTGGGTCGCAACCGAAACGCATACGTGCCACCACCGGCAAAGGCATACGAGGAAGAACAACTACAAAACAAACGATCACGAAGCGATCGAGACGATTCGGCATCAAAGAAACAACGCACGTAAAAAATATATATTCGAGCATTCTCATTTTTTCTCTTCTCCCACTTTCCCTTCCCTTCCTTCTTTCAAACATTGGATCTGCTGCATAATAAAAACCCAAAGTATATTATTACAATAATGTTGCCTTCTTCAGAGTTTGGCGGAGGTAGTGGTATCGTAGCTATGAATAATGTTGTCGGCGACGTGGAGGGCCAGGGCCTCGGTGGTTACCATTGGGTTGACACCGCTGGCGGTAGGGAAAAGCGAGGCATCAGAGACGTACAAGTCCTTGACTTCCCAAGTTTCACCATTGGGCTTTGTGACGGAGATCTTTGGTGAAATACCCATTCGGCTGCACACAACATATTAGATTGCAAATCTGGTTTTCTACAAATATAGAAAGAAAACCATTACCTGGTTCCCATTTGGTGAGCGCAGAAAACGCCTGCACCGTCCTGTGGTAAGCCGTATTTTTCAACGCGCTCCAACCACTTTACGAAGCGCGGGTTGTCGATGCTAGACTCTTCATCTGGCTTGAATTTGAAAGGAAGGACACCAAACTGGCCAGTATGCAGCTCGCGTGCACCTGCCGCGCAGAGAATCTTGAGGGTGCGCAGGATACCCTGGATAAGCGAGTGGCGATCATGCTGGGACAAGGCAAAGTCAATGATCAGATTATCCTTATCATCGTATCGAACAACGCCCTTGGAGTCTTTGTCGCGAGAAAGGATAAGAAGAGGCGCACATCGGCGGTACTTGAGCATTAGCTCCTTGTGTGCAGCGGCACCTCGCCAGGGCAAGACGGTAGAGTAGCTGCCCGGGTGAAGGCAAGGCACTTCAATCTTGGCACCGTAACCTTCGCCGTCAACATTTTCGCAGACATTGCTCACTGCGGTCATGATAGAGCCTTCAAAGCAATTCACGTCGTGGTCAAAGAAGCCGAATGTGATGCAGCATGGATGGATACGCAAGTGTTGTCCAATGTTCTTGTTGGTAAGACCACTGCGCTGCAGCACGCCTGGGGTTTGCAGAGAACCAGCTGCGACAACCACCTTGTCAGCATAGATGGTGACCTTGTGTTCATAGTGCACGACCACCTCGACACCGACAGCTTTGCCGTCCTTGGTGATGACACGCTGCACTTTGGAACGATCGAGGAATTTGGCGCCGTGCTGATACGCATCACGCAACCACGAGTTCATCGTGCCGTTCTTGATACCATCCTTGCATCCAGCGAAGCACCAGGAGCAATCGTGGGTCACACCGTCCGTATTTTGATGCAGGTCGGCGTGGTGGTAGCCCAGTTCCCTTTAAACCAAATTTCAAAATCTAGATAGGCTTCCTTCAGTAAAAAAAAGGAAATTAAAACTTACTGGCAGCCTTTTACAAGAATAGCATTGGGACCATTGTGCTTGATTCCTGCTGTGCTAGCTCCAATACGATCAAACACTCGATCGAGATCGCGTGAGAACTAGATATGAAACGTCTTGATATCAAGTTCTTGGTTTCGTCAAGCACGTGCTTTTACCTTGGGGGACAAAAAGTGGGACAAGCCTTGCTTGGCCCATTCTTCGCGAACAAAGTGTTGAAGCTACAGAAAAATAGAATGTAAAATTCGTTTATGCTGCATTGTGCGAAGAAAAGCGTTTCTTGTACCTTAAGAGATGCTGACCAGTTGACAGTGGTTCCACCGCCAAATACGCTGCCTGCCAAGACATTGACAGCACCCTCGTACGTGGAGAAGAAGCCTCCGTATTCGTAAAGGTTGGCAAATGCGTTGGGTTCGTGAAGCTCGAAGTCGTCCTCGTGGAAGTACGCGCCCTTCTCGATAACAAGCACTGACTTTCCTGCCTTTGCAAGCTCGGCAGCCGTGACACCTACAGCAGTCTTTCAACTTTTCTTGTTTTCGAAATGTGCAAAAATGTAAGGCTTACCTCCACCAGCACCGCTACCAACGATGATAACATCAAACTTTAAAGAGGGAGTCAAGTCGTTCAAGGACAGCATGGGCAAGCGCTCGCGCGTGTTTGGTGCTTTGTACTCGGGATGGGTGCGCATTTCATCTCTGCTGGGATAGAGCATGCCCTTGTGCAACGGGGAATCGAGCATGGCATAAACTGGGTGGCAACTGACGGACGCAAACGTCTTGTAGAGCAGACGAAGAGGCGGGATACTCGAGTTCATCCAGCTTTGCATGATCTTCTCCCGTTCCTGGCGCGAAAGGTCTTGAAAGTTGGCAAAATGGCCCGTCAAAGCAAGCATACCGGCGCGGGTCGAAAGCACAGTAAGGATCAAATTAAGTTCCTTGCGCTTTTCTGGAGCAACCGCTCGGTTCAAAAAGGCCTTGACTACCTCCCAAGTCTGAAGACTCGACGCAGTCAAGTCAGCGAACGCTTCCACCTGTTCGGGCGTGTGAGTGCCATTCGCTCCGCAAAGACGTTCCTTGAGAACTCGCTTCTCCTCGTCATTCAGCTGGGCAATAAACGTGTCCATGATCGCATACAGCAGCTGGATCTGCTCTTCGTTCAGATCAAAGGCTGGAGCAACGAGGCTCCTGTTGGGATCGAGAGGCATCGTGGTCTTGGGCAGAAAAAAAGTACTAGGCAATAGCTCGGGACTCGAAAGAGTGACAGGTTGGGGTTGCCCTGAAGTCCTTGCCAGGAAATATCGTCCTTCTTTTATACTGTGCGGGGTTTCACATCTGCATACGAAGCAGTAATCTTGTTTTGTCCGTTTTGGATAGGCTTGAGAAATATTCAAACAAATCAAACTTTGGCGACGTCTTGATCGTCATGTGCATAACATTTACATTCTTCAACCATCTGCTTTTCTGTATTCAATCTATAAACAGCAATTATCCGTAATCTTGACATATAACTTAAGCTCTTGCAAGGTATCCACAGCGGCATAGTCTTCTTATTCCCATGGTTTCTCATAGAACTGGAGTTTCAAATGGTAGGTGGTACAAGTGTGCACAGGCTGCCAACCCCACTCTTTTTCCCTTGGATGCGCGTGGCAGAACGAAGATGCAATCAGGTGATCTTTTTGATTTCTGCTTCCTATTGTTTGATACAATACAGA
>NW_027192153.1:749892-758573 GCF_041956525.1 Rhizomucor pusillus
CCAAAGGATGTCGAGAAAAAAAGAGCCTGTCACCGCCTTTTTTCTCGACACACCGCCTTCTTTTCTCAACACACCGCCTTTTTTTCTCGACAGGCTCTTCTTTCGGTGTCGAGAAAAAAAGAGCCTGTCGAGAAAAAAAGGCCTTCGGACTAGCACAATTTGAAATTTGCGCAAGACAAAATCTTCGCAGTCACTCAAGTCCTAATAGCGCTTTCTCCATTAATTGAATACGTTGTTGCTGTAGTAATTTGCGTTCTGCCCAAAGTTTGTTTGTCTGTTTCATCATCATTTTCTCTATATCGGTACGCTTGCGATTAAACATCAAGCTGTACTGCATTGTGTTGACACGTATCACTATGACTCTACAGAGTTAGACCTTTCCAAACTCCCCACTGTGGTGAACGACTTGTTAAGGAAGAGGAGGAAAACCCACATCGCATTTGTACAGCTCAATACTCTAGTAACACAGTGCTAAATCAGGCCCAGCTGGTATCAATCGCCTTCCCCCTGAGAAAAGCCCGAAGTAATATAAATAGGCGGACAGAAGTTACTAAATAAAAACAGTCTTCTTCGAGTCTCAAGGGACTTAGTACCGTTTATCCATCATAACACAACATACAACAACTCGTAAAAAAATTGGTAATGGAGTGACTGAGGGAATCAATACAGGCGCAGTTGTTTTTGGATACGCTTGGCCACTGTTTCATTTGCCTTGGAAATATCGGATGACATGAATGCTGCCATGTGTTGCAGAACTTGGTTGTTCAAATGGCTATTGCCGATGATTGGCATATCCATGTCGTCGCCAAACAGGTGCAAAAGATCCCCAAATAATCTCTTGATTTTTCCATTATTTTTGCACTCGTCATGCAACGAAGCAACAATATTCTTGTGAATGTGTGCTTCTGAAGGCGAGTGAATGACGGAATAGGCGATGCGCTGGAAAAGTCGGGACGCAATCATGGAATCGTTTTCATTGTCCATCGATTTCGTTGCGCCTTCGTAATCGCAGTAGCTGAAGACTGTGCAGGGTTGTAAGTGACTGATTGGGGCATCGCTGGATGCACGGCAAAGGTAATAAGTGTTTGGATGGTGGAACTGCAAACGCAATTGCCTCGCCTGGCCAATCAGATTAAACGGTTCGATGGATCGTGTTGACGCGTTTGATTCGATCTTTTTTGCCTTTTGTCCAACTGATCTGGTCGATGAATATTTTCGTATATTGAGAAATCTACGGACGCCTAGGATATCTACAATGTCCCAATCTCTGGTTGTCATCCCGGATTCCTCTCGTCATTCGGGAGGGGACTATCTCCCTAGACATCATGTAGACGTATAGACTGCCACCGGACAAAAACACATCCAAGATTATAACGACGTTGCACGTCCTCCATATTCGAGCTCGCTTTGCTTTTCGTCCCCAGTTACCATTCAACCTTAAAGAATTACAAATTAAAGGCTATGCATCACCGCATTCTTGATGTGTTTCACGTATATTATCTCGAATATATCAAGAACTTTGAACTTGTCGGTTAAAAGGGCTGAGGGGACAGCGTGGTCTTGTTTGATCATTTCAACCTTTTCTGAGGCAATTTTGGGATCGAAGGCTGCTTATACATTTTCTAAAGATAGCTTAAGCAACAGTGTCTTATGCAAAAATAGTTGCCATTGTACCTTCTTTAACATTGCAATGGTTGACACAACGCCCTGTTCTTCAATTGTGAAATAACTTTGTCCCAATGCCCGGGCTTCGTCAAGATGGATTCACGGCTTCCTTGCTGATAATATTGACAATTCCGGATAAGGCACCACTGTTATGTAGAATAAAATAAGCAACCAATGGATTCATTTAAATCTACTTACTGCAAATACGAGCAATCAGTTTCGTGATGCTGCTGAAGTTTTCAATTGGCTGAGGCAGTGTTGGTAAATTTTATTTTGTAGACCATGGCCGGTGTATTTTGGCTTAATAAACTCGAAGTCTACTTTAACACCTCGATGCTGCCGGC
Organism: Rhizomucor pusillus; assembly: GCF_041956525.1. Classification (NCBI taxonomy): domain Eukaryota; kingdom Fungi; phylum Mucoromycota; class Mucoromycetes; order Mucorales; family Lichtheimiaceae; genus Rhizomucor; species Rhizomucor pusillus. The sequence goes on from NW_027192153.1 coordinate 751,902, forward strand.
AAATGACTGTTAAGCGTTGCTATTGCGAAAGATTTGTAAACTTACTAGCTGGTACATGCAATTGTATAGTGAGCGCAATGCTGGATTCAACGCCATCAACCTCCGCACCATCTTCCTCGTTACTCTCTTGCTGCTTTGATACATCTCGCGGTTGCATGACGCAGTATGGTTATAGCGCAGGCGGTGTTTGAAAATTCTATTTGACTCTTTCAGATCATTGACCCATTTTCGCTGACCCTGGACAAACACTGTAAACTTTGTGGTGAGAAGCATATCAGAGCTGTACTCTGTTACGACACTTATCTAAGCATTTATGGGAATGAGAGACAAAACCTTCAAAATTGCTCAACCCTAAATTATTAGATGCTTCAGTGATTCTGGTCCTCAGTGTCTCTTCCAAAAGCCTGTTCCGTTTAACTTTGCTCTTAACGACTGACCAGAACTGCTCAATTGGGTTCAGCTCAGGAGAAATATGAAGGTGGATAAACACATCGATATCCTCGAGACATGATATACTTTGCAATATCTTCAGCTTGTGTATAGGAGCGTTGTCCACGACAAGGTAGTGACCTTATATCTGTCCATTTCATCCAAAGTGTCTTTCAAAAAGCTAATATAGTGTCCTGTTACAGTACCAGTGCTATATCCAGATTATGTCCAGTCTTTCTCTTCTTACTAGGTTTGGATATTCTCGAGCTAATTTCAAGTAAACCTGAAGCGCACCCAATATAGTCGTGGTCTTCGCTCTCATAGTTGGCACGGTAACAACAGCAGAAGTGCCTTTCTTAGCCCAAGCCCTCGTACGGTTCATATTTATATGAAACGCAGATTCTTCAAGAAACAGTTTGTCATGAAGTCCGTATCCGTTTGTGCCCACTTGCGAACCCAATCATGTCGTTCCTCAATCTTTTCTGGGCTATTTCTCTCCAGAGACCGAAACTCTGCCTGTATAAGAGCTGCATTAACTGCTCAGTCACTTCGGCGACAATAGTAGAGAGATTAGCATCAATAAAAACAATAACGGCCTTTATGTGTTCCTCAGTCAGAATGCGTCTACGACCTTTCTTCTTACGTACCGCTTTCAAAGATGCTGTCAGGACGCTCCTCATACTTTTGACCCATCTCTGTGCTGTGCAAACGTGAAAACCCAATTGCTTCGCTGCAGCAGAAGCATTATTACACTTCTCAATCTTCAGTTTGAAAAATCTAGCCTTGTCTTGAAGAGTGTAGGAAGTATATGCACGTTTTTCTGTCACATCTCTCATACGAGAATCCTCATCTCTAGACTTATCTGCTTGCGTCGCGTTAGCTCGAGGAAATTTCTCTGCAGGCATTTTTTGCAAATACTGTATGAGAACTAATCGTTTCAAGAGCATATTGTTCCTGGTCAACACGTAGTCCATGGGCTCAGGTCTACCACTCTCATCGACAATATTTCTTTGTCCATCCTCGTATAAAAATTTTGCACTCATGTTTGAAATTGTAAAGTAGTGAAAAAAAAAAGAAGAAACCTGTGCAGGAATACAGAGACACCTAATATATACCCAGAATGCTTTGCGACATTGTACTCAGGTGGTGCTTGGCTGGGCATTTTTTTCCAAATTCGCTGTCGCGGGCGACGGGGAAAAAGAGGAAGAGGTTGGACCTGCCTGAAACGCTTTTCTTGCCTTGGCACAATGTCGCCTTCCGTTGCTCACTCGCGGTTAACCTCGCTCGGTGATGTCACACCAAACAACATTGGACAATTGAAGAAACTCAACTCAATTTTGTTCCCTGTCAACTATGGTCCCAACTTTTACGACGATGTATTGCAATCGGGCGAGTTGGCTAAATTAGGTAGGCCCTTTGACGTAACGTCGACGCGAGCTTGTAGGACTCAATATACACGTATATGTGCGTATGTGCGCGTGCGGAAACTACAAACTTAGTATTTTACAACGATGTCTGTGTGGGTGCAGTTTGCAGTCGCAAGGAAACCAACGGCAATGAGGTCAACATTTACATCATGACTCTGGGTGTGCTTGAAGCATACCGAAACCTTGGTCTTGGTAAGAGAAGAATGGGGAGAAAATTGATGATCTTATGCGTAAGTCTTGTAACGTAATATGAATTCTAGGCAAGGCGTTGCTGGATCACGTTCTGAAGCAAGCATCCGAGATACCAAACACCAATTCTGTATATTTGCACGTCCAGATTTCAAACGAAAGCGCATTGTCGTTCTACAAAAAGCACGGTTTCACGATTGTCAGCACCGCAAAGAACTATTACGAGCAGATACAACCTAGAGACGCATACGTTTTGAAAAAGGACATTGAACCATCGTCGTCAACCAGCAACAACAATGCATAGACACCTACCCCCCTTCCCAGAAAAAGTATATTTAATCAACCTTCTCACACGCTCTCTCTTGTTCATCTTTATGAAATGTTGGATTTTTTTACCCACATCATGTGAAATGATAAATGAAAAAATGCTGGGTCAGCAAGTTTCCTTTTTCGTCTTGCTTTAATGAGTGCAGTTGATTCTCTAGAAGGTAGAATCAAGTAACAATCTTGACATTGCCAGTATGGTAACGGTAACGACTACCTTCAGCATTGTCGACACTGTGTCGGCAAGTGCAAAATAGGCGGGCATTGCATATTGAATCGCCTCCGGAGCAACCGCGGCGTGCATGCGTAGCTGCCATACTGCGTTGCAGGCCTTCAGCGCCTGTCAGCCAAGACGATATCTCCTCCCTTCCAAAGACCACCGATGAGTTCTTTGAGCAGACATGGGTCAGAGAAAACAGCACACCAGAGATACTTTACATTCAGCGCGCGACTAGAGAAAGCGACAGGTACCAAATGCAGAATCCACTACCATTGTGGTAGAAAAAAAATCCTCTGACGTAATAAGAATTTGAAGATGGTCAGGGCATGTTGCTTTTCCGGGTGGCAAGAACGAGGCTGGAGAGACGGATATGGACACTGTTGCTAGAGAAACTTTTGAGGAAATCGGTTTAGATCTACAGAATGGACAATTTCTATGTCTCGGTAAACTCGACGAGAGAGAAATCACTTCTACAATGAACGGTAACTTAATGATGATCTTGGTCCCATTTGGTATGTACAACATATGATATCAAAACCTTGTTGCATAATTTGCCTAAACCACCATTTCAGTCTTTCTTCAGCTAGTTCCAGATACTCCTCCGCTAAAGATCCAAGAGTCCGAAGTAGCGACTGTTCAATGTAAGAATGCAATGCCTGTTTATCTATACATGAACTATCTAACAGTATGTGGTTAGGGGTTCCGTTTGACTTTTTCCTTTCTTCAGCCGATTATCCTGATCAGCGGGTCAAAGAGTCTCTAGCACCGGCAAAGAGGAAAAGCAATGGGTTCGCGGCATCGCTAACTCGCCACATGCTCGGAAGTATCAGCTTCCCAGCCATCGATTTACCATCAGATGACGAGAGCCGCCCTTTACGACTGTGGGGACTGACGCTTGGTATGACATGTGAGCTCATAGAGCTGACGGTAGAGCAGGAGCATCACTCTGAAGGGAGGCCTGCATGGCAGCAAACAAAACTCGCATTTGTAAAGCTTGCCAGATCAGCACCCGTATATTCCGTCAAGGAGGTGGGCTACCTGGTGCGTTTGATCGCATATGTAACTGGTTTGTTTTCTGCAAGGTAAAGTACATCTTTTTTTTCCATTTGTCACATACGATTTAAACGACAAGTCATAGACCTTTGGATAGAAGAGCCAGAGATAAGATCTACTTTGCGTCTCTTAGACGTGGTATATATGCTGCTGTTTTGTGGCGAGTAGCTGCAATCAGTATCTTATTTTTGTATGCACTGAGAAAAAGTGCACGCTTGTTAATTTAATGATTCCAGTATATAACAGGATGCCCTCCAAAACCTCAAATTAAAGTGTAACATATTATCCACAAAGAAAATTTACCACCCGCCGATATCTTAACATACTACATCGCTGCTCTCGATTCTAAATCCGCTCAATGCCTAGAAATGCCAATATCGAACAGTAGACTGCCAAGCCAAGCATCGAGGAAGGATAAACAAGCTCTGTTGTCAAAAAGCATGTACAGAAAAAGTAAACAGGAATGTGTAAAATACTCGAAACATGCCTAAACGTTGACTTAACAACGGATGAGAAAAAAGTGGTGACCGTATAATACATCTACAATGTAGAGTGCATGCGCGTGAATCTGGGAAGTGATATTATTGCTAGTGAGAGAGTGTTCATGATGGAAATGCTGCTGTGATCCATTGGACAAGTTGATAAAGTTTATTCTTCTCCGTCGTCTGTAGGCTGAAGTAACAATGCTTCTTCTTCGTCGTCTTGCTGAGCGGTGATTGGCTTGGAACGGTTTTCAATGCTGTGTACAAAGGCGCCAAGACTGATTTTGGTAACACCAAGATAATCGAGTCGAGAGCGCGCGTTCTTGTCGATTGGCGGCAGGGATAAACGGGCGACAAAAAAGGCAGCCACAGCGTAGATTGATCCTCCTACCAGGTCGATCAGATAGTGGTGTGTGAGGTACATGGTCGACCACCACATCCACATAACATAGACTGCGTAAATTGGCCATAGGTTGGGTTTAAGGTAATACAGAAACAGCATCTCGATCGTCGCAGACGCCGAGTGCAGTGAGGGAAGAGCGCCGAATACCAGAGGAGATGCTCCAAAGGATGAACCGTATATATTCAGGCCAAGGATTTCGTCAATGCGAGCGAGCCCGCCTGCTTCTCCGGGAACCGAGTAGTCTGCTGGCGTTGAGCCGTATTTCATTTCATACCCTACAGTAGACAGATCAGAAAAAAAGGGGAAGAGATTTCTTCTCGCATATAAAACCTAATTCTCGGTTTACGTATTCTTCTCAGTGTACCATTGTGTTACACTTACAGGGTGATGCGTTGGGAAATAGCAATTGGGTCAAGACGCCGCATAGATTCATCCATCCAAATGTCTCGCCAAAGATATCCAGCGATCCAGGTGGGCCAAGGCAGAAAAGCATGAATGCCAAGATGAACGGGAACGAAAAATGGATGATCCCATAAGGCAGCCACGCCACTATGTCGAGAAATACATGCTGATGCTGGGATATGATCTCTGACAAACTGCCTCCGTACAGAACGCGTTCAAGAGTCGGTAAGACGTTGACGAAAATATGCTTTGGCCTGAAGTCGTTGGGAATGTACTGACAAGCATAAAACGTAGCGAGCCAGGCAAATATGGGTAAAGCTGGTACGATGAATCGTCTAAGATAGGGAATTACGGTTGCAGATAGTGCAAGTACAATTCCCAGTACAAATCGGATTTGCCAAGGCAGGGATTGGATAGTGATCGCATCTAGTGCCAAGATCGATGCAACTAATGCATATTTCATGCACTTGCAATATGTAACGCGCCTGCTACTGGACAGTCTAATCCATCCGAGCTTGATGTGATCCAGCAGTGCTTTCGTGCGTATGCTTTTTTCTCGTGATGTGGGCATAGAAACGAAAGAAAAAAAATTATAGGTTAAAACTTGCCGAAAGACGACGAGTAAATGTTCGCGCTCTTCTTATGTATTATCTTTGTGTCACCCAAGCTGGTAAAACTCGGGCAACAAGTAATGTCAGGAACATACACATTTTGGAGCGACTTTTAAGGTAATAGATGAAGCAGCACAGGGACTACTTTCTGCTAAGCTGTTTGTAGCCGCCCACATGTTTTCGACAAGTGACGTATCCGAGTTTGTGGATACAATATTTGTAGTAATAATCAGCATATCACGTCTTAAACTGAACTTTTCTGCAAAAAAGTCCTGGATATTTCTCACAGTACAGCTCAACCGATATTCAGGGCAGGTTAAGGATATTATGCAACTTTGACGATTAGATATATCCTTTAAACACTAAGATGGCAATATATTGACAGTATGTACCGAGCCGGGTTTCTGGTACTGGGAATTTTTGGAAAATCGATGGATTATTTCATCATCACATTGTCGCTACATACTGTACCTCAACAATACCAAACATCTGCAGTATATACGTAGCAATCGAATTTGTATAGAAAGAAATCATCTGGACTTGACACTCTAGCTGCTTCTGAGGCATTGTCTCTGTAGTAGCACCATCTGATTGAGCAAAAGCACCTAACCAGTGCTGTGATGTTGGTATTCTTTAGATTAGTCTTGTTCCTCGAGCTATCCAAATTATTAGAAGAGATTTCGAGTTTCGTCGCAGACAGCATGAAAACCTTTGGAAAGCCGCTTTATTTACACGATTCATTTCTATCTTTTTCTTTCTAATACATTGGTGCCGTTCAGTTCACGTCGAGCAATAACAAAGCCAGCGATATATCCAGGAACCACCGCGAGGAGGCAGCACCGCCAGTTCCCAAAAAGTAGGCGAGGTCCTACAGATACGATCTGTATTCTCTTTGCAGCTGTTATCCTTGTGCAGAGGCACAACATTGCTGGTGAAATAGGAGCGTAAAAGCTAAGAATGATCCGGTCTTGAGCACCCTGAGCACCTGGAAAGCCTTGAGAGTTCCTTTGGGACCATGGGGAGACCGGACTTGCCCGCGGGTGGAGAGACCTAAGGAATGCACTGTATAAGCTACATTGCTAGCAAGATCTTTGTTGCTTGCTTTGCAACTTACCGAGAGAGAGAGAGAGAG
>NW_027192153.1:758819-845767 GCF_041956525.1 Rhizomucor pusillus
TTTGTCTTGTCTTGTCACTAACCGTACGAGAGAGAGAGAGAGAGGTTACGGACCACAAGGATCTTTCCATGCCGATTCCCAAGCTTGGCCTCTTTGCGAGGAAAAAGAATGAGTGAACCCGAGGAAACAATGCATGACGCGTCGCAAATTCGACAGTGCTGCTCAAGATTCCTTAGTATGTGATTCAACCACTAAGTGCAGAGAACCAGCATTTCATGGCATATGTGTGGACGTCTTAATTGAATCGCGTCTTGAGATTCCAAAGATATCAACACTTTGCATGCCCCTGCCTCATTATTTCTATGCACAACGATTACTGTACTGGCCCCAATATCCTGCAGTCAAGAACGCAGAAGATGATTTGGTTTCTCATAGATAATAAACATGGCGATTTCCTTCACTGAGTTTATATTTCAAACAATTATAAGGGATATGTCGGATGATTGCTAGGTGGAGGTGGGTACTGACCAGCAGGTATGGGCATCTGTGACGGTGGATAAGCACCGACGCCGCCAGCCTGCTGAGGAGATGGGAAGCTAGGTTGAGGGAACGCAGGGTTTGGTTGCGGCGACGGGTATCTTCCGCCGTAGGGCTGCTGTGGATGAGGAGGAGGATAGCTGGATGGTGCGCCAGGCTGCGGCATTGCAATGGAGTCTTGAGATGAAGCTGGATACGCAAAGCTGGGTGGAGGCGAATATGTAGGGAGATGCTACTGCCTGGTGCTACGGATACGATCCGTGTCCTTCTGAAGAGGATGGTGGCGGTGGATAGTGATGCTGTTGCAGCTGTAGTAATTGAGGCACGGACTCCCAGCGTCGAATTGAAGATGCATCTCTAAGTTTGACATGTGTATGGTATCGGAATCACAGGCCGTTACGCGGTGACAGGTTTTATCAGCTGTAATTCAATCTTCCCGACCATATCCCTATGGATCCTCCTTGTCCCTGCACTGGAACAGAATCACTGGAAGATGACACAACGGAGACGAAACGAGCTTAAAGTGTAAGACAAGTCAAGTATGTTACTGGACAAAGTAAAACAAGACTTTATTCATGGTCGCGTACAGTAACGATGATGCTAGGCACGAGTTCATCCTCGTTTCTTTCTTGGAGCTCCCATCCAGCTTCGGGATCTTGATAGGCCAAACCTCTGTCTCCGATGTTGCTGGTTGCAGGCTGCGCAAACATCCATGCAAAATCGACGGGACCAGCTGATCGTGCGACAAGCCAGTAAACCGTATTCTTCTTGAGCACGACTGGGTCTTTTGGCACCCATTCAATGACACCAAATGGATCGTCCTCTTGCTCCAAGGATTCCACGCGGACGGTAGCGGATGCGATGCACTTTGCATCATCTGGAACAGACCGCCAGAGGTCGTCACGTGTGGACGTGCAGATGGATAGTTCGGCCTTGACCTTGTTCAAATCTCTGCTGGCAACAGGAAGCTGCACGGAAGTCAGATGGACGTGTCGCCAAGGGAACAAGCGGTCCCACCAGCTTTCCTTGTTTTTGCGAGCAATACTTTCTGATGACAAAATCAAGGTAGGAGAAAAAGCGATAGCCGCAGCTCTCTCTTTAGTGACAATTTGTCCAACTAGGTCATCCATGCCTGGGAACCCAGTGTGCAAAACGACCTTGTCTTTTGTGGATTTTTCAGTCGTCGTTGTTGTCCAGAACTGAGGAAGGCGAGCAGGTGCAATGCAGTGCATCACGAGCGTGATCACCACCAGGGACCCAATGAAGCGCCGGACCCACGCCCAGCGTGAACGTGTCCCTTCTGTGACATGCTGTACTTCATAAGTGGGTATATAGTCAACTTTGCCCATTGGTTATCAAGCGACGAGTATGTGAGAGGAAAAGAAGAATGAAACGAATGCGAAACCGCAAAGGGACGAGATATTTGTATTTTCCATAGGACACATGATCACCCGGGTTGCAGCCGCTCGTTGGCTCAGTTATGCGCACTACCGTGGCGAACTGCCTAGTTACGTTTACCTGCTTTTCCACAGCTCTGGGTTGAAATTATACAGTATTCATGTCTTCTTTTCTTTCCAGATACATTCGTGCATTCATGGTATAAGATGAATTGATATACTTTCGGTCTTCATCTCCTTTGGCAATTTCTGAAGGCCATCCACTCTATCCTCGTTATATCTGAGTATCTCCACTTCCTATGGTATGTAGATCGATATACTACTCATCTCTCAAGGGTCCTTCCCGAATTCGCTTGCCCATCAAACCAAAAGGAACAAGACCTTCCGGAAAAGGTGCAGGAGACAAGCTTGCGTAACGCTACACACATTGGAGAACGTTCTTCCCGCCCTAGATCTTTTGCCACGTCGAGCAAAGATTGAGGCAAGCTGGAGTCTTGAGTAAGGTAATCAACAAGGCAAATCCGCTGGTTGTCAAATATGATGTGATTTCCCTGACAAGTCCGCGCTACCAGCGATGTCTCGAGAGAAGCAGCAGCAGCAGCAAAGCAGCAACAAAGGGTGGTGATGGTGGTGGTAGTAGTTGGTGGGCAGCGGTGGCTGGTTCCGAAATGGGACCTGAGTTGGGAAAGAAAGCAGCGCACAGAGAGTGTGTGGTGGCAACTCCTCAGTGGAGATACCATTTTTTCTCTTTCTCTCTCTCGTTTTCCACAATGACTGACGCCGCCGTTCTTACTCCTCCAAAACTCCCCCAAGGTGTCAAGAAGCCCAACGATGAGGAGCACAAGAAGGCGCTTGACGAAATCAACGCGAGGATCGACAAGCTCAAGAAACAGATGGTAAAGTGGTCGTAGTGCCATCATCTTTTAAACTGTCAGGGCACACAGGCTCGCTCGCATTGCGCGTTTGTACACTCTTACGCAAGCTTCACGATACTTATATACTCTCTGCATGTAGGATGCTGTCAAGGAAAAGATCAACAAGTTACCGCCAAAGAGTGACAATACCCGTCGAGACGAGCTGCGAGCTCAGCTTGCCGACCTCCGCGACAGACAGGCTGAAATCAAGAAGGGCAAGCGAGCTGTCTACGAGCAACTTGATGCTATCAATGACTCGATCCGTAAGAAGGTATTAGCTAAAGACGATGAAGTGGAGGTGAAGGAACAAGGAGATGGCTGACAAGTCGAAACGTTAGGTCGGCAACGTCAAGGCTTTCCAAGCCAAGGTACCTTACAAGAATGTTGCTGAAGTCGATGCTCGCATTCGGTATGTGTATACATCAGTTTTGCATCAATGTTTCTTTGCTGATCAATTAATCACTTTTTACAGCGAGTTGGAAAGTAAGATTGAAAGTGGTGTCAGACTAGTCGAAGAAAAGAAGGCAAGTAGTTGGTCAATGCGAGAGCAATGTGTGGAAAAAATTAGTTTCTTACCATTTATTACGATAGATGTTGCAAGAAATCTCCTTGCTCAAGCGCAGCCGCCAGACTGTCGAGGGATTGGACGAGCAGCAGGAAGCCATCGACAAGGAGCGTGCTATCTACAATGAACTTCGAAAGAACATTGACGATAGCGAGTCCAAGAAGCTTAGCGAGCAATACGAAAAGGTCAACGCCGAGCTCAAAAAGATTCAAAACGAGCAAGCACAGGCACGCGAAACACGAAACAAACTCTACGATGAACGAACTCGCATCAAGGGTCTTTTGGACGAAGAGTACAACAAACTTCGCTCCTTGCGTGACGAGCACCGAAAGGCGAACGATGAATATTACACCTTCCTTCGTGAATTGCGCGAATACAAGAAGGAGCTCGAGCGTCAACGCCGATTGCAACAGGAGGCTGAGAAGCGTCAAGAAGCCGCGCGCAAGGAGTTGGAGCTCGCATCTATTCCTGCTTTCGAGCACGAGATTACCCTTTGTGACAACCTTGCCAACTTTTTGCAAAGCTTCCTTGGCGGCAATACACCTGCCCAATCTGCAAACGCGAACGATGAAAAGGCGGCTGGTGGCCGTGCACCGGATGCTTCCAATGCACCTGAAGGTGTAGCACTGCTCAAAAAGTCTGAGCGTGAGGAGGACTACTTTGTAGGAAGCAACAAGAAGAAGGGTGGCAAGGGTGCAAACAAAGAAAAGAAGACCGATACTCTCAAGCTCCCGTTGGCAACCATGGAAGGTTTCTTTGAAGTTAAGGTCACCGTGCCTACCAAGATTTCTGATATCCCAAGCACATTGGAGAAGCTCAAGGAGCGCAAGGAGCAGTACCTTGCAGAGCAGCCAAAGGTGACGGAAGCGAACAAGAAGAAGGCTGAGGAGAAGATCGCAGCTATGCTCAAGGAAGAGGAAGAAAAGGCTAAAGCCAAGGCTGCCGCTGGTAATGCTAATGCTAATACTGAAAAGGAAAACAGCGAGCCCGCTGCCGATGCTGCTGAACCAACAAAAGAAACCACCACCACTGCTGCTACTGCTGAAAACTAAGAATAATACCTTTTGTATTTAATGTTCCTTTTTTTCTTGAAAATGATGCAAAAAAAGTTTAGAAAGTCATTATTAATAAGGCCGACGATGATTGCATTCTGTACGTGCGAGTTCTGACTCTGACCACGGCAGTAAATCAAATTTCTCTTCCTCTCGCTCGTCGTCAAACGCTTCCTCGTCGTCGCTGCCAGCCGTGCTGCTAGTACTAGTCGTGTTAGTAGTAGTTGAGGAAGCGTCGTCTGACGCTTTTTGCCATGCGTTTCTTTTCGGTTTGCGAGGCTCGTCGCCGAGACACGCAAACAGCTTATCCTCTTGTCGCTGTGGTACTTCGCTCGTCGGCCATCCGTCTTGCTGTTTATCTTCTTCAGACTCGAAGACCACAAACGATTTCTGCCGCTGGCGGACATTCCACTGCAGCGACTCTTGCAATGACGTGAACCAGTCGTTGCTAGGCTCTGTCCGGCACACGGTAGGTACAGGATACCTTGATGCGCGTATCTTTACGTGATCGCCCTCTAATGGCAAAAGGAAATGTTAGTAAATAATGATTATTATTTTTCAGTTTTTCTTGGGAAACATTTACGTCGTAGCTCGATCTTGTTTCTACCATCGAAGCTGCAGAAAGCTGATTTTCTGGAACTGAAAGGTATGACTATCCGTATCGTCATGTCTTCAGGCAGCAGCATCGAACGGAACGAAAGCGTGTGCGGGCATATTGGAGTGACCAAGGTCGCTCGAACTGCAGGGTGGGTCAAGGAGCCATTCGCAGACAGCTACGTACAATTGATGTTAACAGGGCATAATATTGACTGGAGAAAAGATTCGAAGGAAAAGACTTGCCGAGTATGCTGTAGAACCCGTCGGCGTCGCAATGCACAATCCGTCCGCCTGGACGGTTGTCAGGTGACGCTCGTCGCCGAACAGCTCGAGCATGGACATGTAAGAATGCGGGCCGCGGTCTATAACGATATCATTCAAGACGTGGATTGTTTCGCAAGGGACGGTGGTATAGCATGGTATATTTCTGTCCAGTTCTTGCCTTCTGGATTCAGGGATCTTTTTCGCTTCTTCCTTGAACTGCTTCCGCATCCACGCTGTTTCCATGAGCTCCCATTCTTGCGACGTATCTTCTTTGGTCCAAAGATCGCCTGTCCGCGAGCTCTGTCGAGCTTTCTGCCGGTTTGAAAGCTCGGGTCTGTATCGATAGACGGTGCAGGCTAGACGCATCCGCACTGTGTTTCGAAACCCGTCGCCTTCGAATAAATTACTTAGTGTTTCGCGGCAGCTTTCAAAGGGAAAAGGTGTAAGGAATCCGAGCGAGCCTAGGTTCATCGACATGATCGGCGGAACAATGGTTTGAAACAACCATGAAGTAAACAGCACGGTACCATCACCTCCTAACTGTCCTGGCGGGCTCAGTAAAAAAAGGCAACTGAATCCATTCGTTTAATGTACAGTACCGTGACGATAAGGTGGAACCGTGATGGATCTTGATACACGAGTTTCGGTCGCCAAAACTTTAGTTTCTCTTGGAAAACAGGGTTCATTTGGATCAATTGCTGGTATTTGAACAGTTTTGAGGTTTTGAGATGCTCATCGACATATCTAAATATTTACGCTGTCAGCGAGATATATTTACAGAACTTATTGCTACGGTCTATATTTACACTGTAAACGGATATTCTTTGCCAAACCGACGCGTTGAAATAAGCCATTCTACGAGACGTCTTGTATACCGCACTAGCCGATTGTCGCGTGCTTTGGTGATGATAATAATGGTATCCATGCTAGGATGCCACAATATTCTCGACTTGACTGTGTAGCAAAATAAATTGAGTGATGTACTGTAAACATAAGATATTTTCTCTTGCAACTGCTTACAAAGATGCTTAGCCATATCTTCGACACTGATGGCATCGACGGTGGTGGAAGCACGGCGTGGCTGTGCCTTGGCAGTGTTTGCAACCGCACTCACAGTCAGAGTGTTGTTCTCATCGAGAACTTTGTGCACCTCCTGAGGTGACGGAATTGCTTGCATTGTCTGGTTTCGTCGCGGTATCAAAAGAGAGGGAAGAAAGGCAGGTCTGAGCCGAGCTAAGCGAGCGAGTAGCCTATCCATAAAATTAAAAGACCCTTGTAAGCGGGCGAACAAACCAATGGGCATTACATGGGGACCCTTGCAAAGTCACTTTGAACTATCTCTTCAGTTACAAGTCGAATCGGGAAGCTACCAATATTTATGTACTACTTTGAACATCTGAATGATTGTAATAAATACATGTGCACCGAAATCCATTCTACAATAGATTATCAGTGTCTAGTAGTAAGCTCATTGGTTAGCAGCTGTTTCGCTAATATCTTGATACAGCACAATATTACCGAAATTTTGACTACCTTACGCAAGGCTTTACGCACCTCGTCCTTCACTCTGCTATAATCATCACCTCTCACTTATGATGTTGTCTGTCTTTTTCATCACTCATCAATCCACCAATCCACCTACCTTAGTCGCTGTCAATCGGGTTTACATGAGCCTTTTTACATGGTTACATATTACTAATGTATCAAAGTCTTCGATCATGCATACGGACATATATCGACAATGAAGTCCACGGTATCTCTCTGTCACAGGGAATGGACAACGCATATCTTTTAAAAATGCTCAGACGCAGATGGATATTACAGGCTTAGTAAATCTCGACTAAATAATGTGAAAGAGTCATTGCCTCAGACTCTCTGTAAATGTCGTCGATATGTAAGGAGATTGCCGAATATATGGTGATTTACCTCAGTATCTCATCCTGAAGTTTGAGTAATAATTCTTCTTCTCGTTCTCCTTCCACAGGCATGCTTTTCAGTCTTCCCACATTTCAGGTACGAATGCACCTTTTTGAATTCCTTTGATTGACGTGCTTATTGTATTAGCAGCACTGGATAGTAATATAGTCTAGTGTGATTTATGGCCCTTTAGCGTACGTGTCTTTTTAGCAGAACTTTCCTACGTGGTTGCGCGCTCAGTGATATGCTCGAGTAGTGCAACTCCGAATCGGGATTCGCACATGAAAAAAATGCGGGGCGACTGGACCTTGTTCATTTTTCTCAGCCCTCTTTTATTTTTCCATCACTCACTCGTTTTGAAACCAAGGAAACATGTCTGCACATAAAGAACCGCTCAACCCGTTAGCTGTTGCTAAACTTTTGGGACCCTCCACTCCAACTCTTGATCATCTCGTGCGCTTCCTCGGTACAGTGCGCGGAACTGACAAGGTGTTGATGGTAAGTGGTGGCAACAGTGCTTGTATGCATTCGATGCGACCGACTGATCAACCGTGCTTTTTCTGTTACAATAGTTTATACAATACTGGTCAAAGATTGTGATTTGGTTCTTGCAGAGAAAGAGTGGAACAAAGGTAGCCATTGCTCGCGTGCAGAACCTGGCGTCGCCTGTCAGTGATTTCCGTATCCTGTTACGATACTACGGCCTGCTACCGATGGTTCAATACATGAACTATCTTGAATACCATCCCCCGGCAACCCGCCTCGCACTCACCATTGAACGTATCCAGAACTGGTGCAATGTCATTTACTATCCGCTTGAACACATCTACTGGCTCGGCGCACACCAGGTCATTCCTCTCTCTGAAGACAAGACGAACAAAATTGGAATGTGGAGCTGCCGATTCTGGGCTGCCTACGTTGTCCTGGAATTTGGTCGCTTGTACGAGCAATACCGCAACTTGAAATCAAGAGAGACAGCCTTGCTGAAGCGCATCAAGGCTGGCGATGTGGAATCGGATGAGGATCCAGAAGCAGAAATGGCCAGCATCAAGGCTGAACGCTCTTCTCTTTTCGTTAACACCATGATCAACTCTGGGTAAGTATTTTGGGTCATCATTGAAGGTTACTCATCGCTAATGAATTGCAACTCAGCTACTTCCCACTGACACTCCACTGGTCCCTGGAACAAGGTTGTATCTCTGATGTTATGGTGGGTATCTTTGGAGGCTTCGCTTCCATTTTCCAAATATATGCTGCCTGGCGCGACACTGTGTAAATGTTCGGTAGCATTGCGCTGCAATAACGACACAGCTTCCCTTGTTTCCCTTCTTTTTTTTCCCAATCTCTTCTTCAAGAATATCCCTCCTCCTCCATTCTTCCATCCCCGGTATGGATTACGTCGCAACCATATTGTAGTAATACCATTAGAGTCTTGCGCATATGTATACTCGAGTCAACATGTACCATGCTCTTATTCGCACGCATATCTTCTGTCTTTAACATGTCACAGTGTTCTGGGAAATACGCTTGTGGCTGTCTTGCTTGCATTCTTGGGAACAAATCATCATTTATATATTACTGTTACATATTTTCAGACTACTAGATCACTCTTCGTACAACAAAAAGAGGACGTATCGGCATTGTCACAAGGATATTAAGACTGAGCAGGGTTGACCCTTTGAAATTTCAGGTGGCGTGACGTGCAAAGAGAAAGTTGTTGCAAAAGTTCCGCCTACCGGTGTTTTTTTACACAGCACAGACAAACGTTCCTGTCACGTCAGTTTTCTTGCAGTACCAAACAGCAGGCCCGGGGGGCAAGGCTAAAAAAGAGCTGTCGGTTTTCGTTCGTTCTGCATACCTCCCAGGAGCCTAACCCGATTATTCCACTCGATTGCGCGAACAGCGATTAGCGGTTACAGCTGCTGTTTGTCTCCTTTTACATTTCATGAGCTCGGCGCTTGCTATACCTGCACGTAGGGGAAGCAAGTCAGCCGCGGCTGCTGCTGCCATTTGCCGACGACGACACAGATCAACAAAACCTTTGAACCATTTGGATTTACGCCACGTGTCTTTTCCAGCAGCTAAACCTCATCCGAACAATGACATTTCGCTACTGTGGTTGTTGGCAGCCGGCTGCGTGCAACGAAAAAGCAGAGTGCTCGGTGCAACGTGCCAATCGATACAGAAACGTGGTTTGCGCGTACAGCTACGTCCAGAGGCAGTAGCGACCACCACGGAACCGTTTGACAAGGCCACGGTAAAGCAGCAAAGTTACAGCAGCAGCACCGACGGCAGCAACGACAATATTTTCCATCCGAGACACCTCGCAAAAGGAATTGATCTGGATGCACTGTTCGATTATTTAGCGCAGAATGCAGACCGACTCGGTTCGACTAAGGTGTTCAAGACACTGAGGGCGGCACTGTACAATGCTAGCGGATACGATGCTGAGAGGGCATGGCGGATCTACAAGGCAATGGAGCAACACAGTGTGACGCATATGATGAGCGCCAATCACTATGGCCACTTACTGAATATACTAAAGTACGGCAAAGACAAAAACGCGATCCCACGAATGCTATCCGTGTTAGCCGATATCCGGACAGCACACGCAGAGCATCGACTGGAATGCAGTCCTTTGCACTACTCGCAAGTTTTGTTCACTATGGGGAGGATCGGTGACTGTGCCGGTGCATGCAAAATCATCCGAGAGATGAAAGTACAAGGAATAGAAACCAGATCATCACATTACACATCTTTGGCTCTGGCAGCCAGGAACAGCGGGAATGCCGATGACGGTCAGCAAGCCGCAAAGATCATGATTGCAGCGATGGAGGACGGAATGGCGCTTGAAGGCGAAGCATGTGCAATCATGGTTTCTCTCTTGGCGCGGTCAGCGGGTCCTGCAGGCGGGATGGAATCAACGATCAAATTTCTAGAGGCAATGGAAAAGATGGACTCGAAGCAGCAGCAGCAGCAGCAAATGGAAGATACCCAATCAACTGATTTATTACCAAAATGCAATGCCCGGAATAACGAACATGTGTATACATCAATAATATCAGCTTTGGCTCGCCGAGGAGATGTAGACAAGGCAAAGCAAGTATACGACGAAATGGAATCGAACGGCGTACGGCGGACTCTGGTCACACACACAGCAATGATCGATGCCTACAGCCGGGCTGGACATTTTGAGACGGCAACGCAGATGCTCAAAAAGCTTATGCGAAACAATAACAGTAAACCTACAAGATCGCATTTTGCCATGGCGACAACCATTTTGGTCAATGCAATACGGAAAAACCGATGGGACGTTGCCAAGGATATAGAGAACAGCTGGATGACGAGATTGGAGCAGAATCCAAAGACGGCTGATGATAAATTTCGAGCTGCCATGCTGTGGGTCCAAGCGGTCTCAAGCCTAGAGAGAGCAAGAGCGTTCTTTGAAGAGCAATACCGTACCAATCCAAAATATGTCAACCGCGTCATGGTGAATCATTTGGTTATTTCATCAGGAAATAGGCGTCTGCGACAAAAGGTCCAAGAATCCTTTGGTCTCCACGATGTTGTCGAGCCAGGATCACCGATTCCTATGCGTGCCCATCACCACTATGTGGAGGCATTATTCAAGTGTCGAGACGTCCCTGCTGCATTGTCAGCCTTCATGATTATGCGCAGGCAAGGTGTTCCTGATGATATCAGCTTGGCGATGCTGATTCAAGGTCTGGTTGCAAATAATGAGAATGACCTGGCGTGGCATGTCTTCCGAACTCTCAAATTGCATGGATTCGAACCTAATTTATACGCATACACAACGATACTGCAAGTTTATGCAAAAGAGCGACCGAAGAGCGGGATTACCCGGGAGCTGATGGATATTTGGCCGGAGCTACACAGCATCTTGACTGGCAAACCAATCGCGAGCAGATCACTGGATACGGTTATTTATGATCCGTCGCAAGCATACCAAGTCTTTCGTGAGCTGACCGGGTTCAAGAAACCTAACGTATACAGTTACACGGCGCTGATCTCATGCTTTGCAAAGACCGGTCTCGCACGGGCAGTCGAAGTATTTTCGCACATGTGTGCTGACGGTATCCAGCCGACGGTGCAGACATACACGGCGCTGTTGCAGGGATGTGCCATCTTCCGCAACCCCCGCGTTGCGCTGATTGTGTTCCAGCACATGCGCGACAACGCTATAGAACCTAACAGGTTGACGTGGCACTATTTGCTCAAGGCACTCGCTCGAGGAAGAGTCGATAAAGACAAGATTGACGAGATTGGATCACTAGCGCGCAAGGATATGGCGCGAAAAATGTTGTAAATAGTTTTCTCACGTTCTCTCACTCACTTAGAATCCTTATATACACGCACCACCTTTGCATACCCTCTTTCCCACACTCGCACACACAAACACACACATCCAAAATGTAATTGATATAGTTCACAGAGAGGAAGAAGAAAAAAGAGTTGGAATCAAATGTGGCATATACATCTTACCGCGACGGGAGGAGGGCGGCGGGAGATTTAGCATCGGGACATTACCCGAGTTAATTCTCCTGTGGTCAGTAGGCTGCGGGAAAATGAAAGGAGAATAACGTTGCAGGTGTATCCGGAGCATGAAATACGGACGACCACCGTATATAAAGTTGGTGGCATCATCGTCGAGATGCTAAGTCATATCTATCTTTTGTGTACATAACATATACAATGGCACCGCAGCTTCGAGGAATCTATGTACCTATCCCTACCTTCTTCCACGACAATGAGGATCTCGATATCGAGTCTCTGGAGAAACACATAAAGTACCTGTCAAACACAGGCATTGCCGGTATTATCTTTATGGGCTCGACGGGTGAAGCAGTGCACTTGACGGACGAGGAACGCATCACGGTGATCCAAAAGGGCAGCGAATTCATCAAAAAATACGATCCCTCCATCAAGGTGCTTGCAGGCACCGGTGCCGCCTCCGCCCGACAGACCGTCAAACTGAGCAAGGACGCCAAAGAAGCCGGTGCCGAATATGCGCTCGTGCTGCCTCCGTGCTACTACAAGCCTAGCATGACCAACGAGGCGCTCGTTGCGTTTTTCGAACGCGTTGCGGATGAATCGCCTCTGCCTATTGTTATCTACAACTATCCCGGTGTAACTCAAGGCATTGATCTCGACGTCCGTGTTATTTACGAGCTCGCAAAGCATCCCAATATTGTAGGCATCAAGGGCACTGACGGAAACATTGGCAAAGTAGGATACGTTGCAAACAAGTTGACACCTCAGGGTACTGTATAAGATGATGATGACGATGATATCTTAGCTGTTAGTTACTGACGATCCCACCACCACCAGACAACTTTGCGTTGTTGGCCGGATCTGCCGACTTCTTCCTGCCGGCATTGTCTGTAGGCGCTGTCGGATTGGTTCCGGGTCTCGGCAACGTTGCACCGCGCGCATGCGTTGAGATCCAGCGTCTGTTTGACAAGGGCGACATCAAGGCCGCTACAAAGCTCCAGCAACAAGTAGTTGAAGCTGACGACGCTCTGGCCCGCTGGTTCGGTAATCCTGGTGTCAAGGCTGGCATGAACCGTGTGCTTGGATGGGGTGGTAAGCCCCGTAGCCCACTGCAACCCTTGAAGGATGACCAGGCTGAAGCTGTCGCAAATGCCGTTGGGGTTGCCATGAGCATAGAGCAGTCTTTGAAGTCATCATCGTCATAACTGTTTTGACACGTGAAGAATAAAATGCTCCTTCTGCTCCTTCTGCACCGATCAATGCATGAGCAATCTCTTTTTGCCCTAAAAAAGAAAGTGTGTGTCTCTACCCCATCATCACACCTTTTTCTTTTGTTTCCACTACACCCAATTTGCTACTACTCCACAACAATTCTATGCGCTGCACCAAGAGGTATCTGGCTCGACTCGGCCCGCTGGACGTCATATTTCTCGGTACCGTAGGTCTCGGTACCATTGCATGGATAGCTCGACGCACGCTTTCCAGTAGTGAATCGAAACGACCACCACCATTATCGGACAATGGCAAGAAAAATAAAAGCGATACAAAGCAGCATCTGTCGTCGACGACGGTGCCGGTGCGAAACTTTGTTAAAGTGATGCACGACCAAGTACGTCACTGCAAGAATTGTTGTTGGCATAATGATAGTAAATATAGCTGACAACAACAATGCAACATTGCAGGGTCGCCGCGTTATATTCTTTTATGGTTCGCAGACAGGCACAGCCGAAGACTATGCGTCGCGGCTGGCGAAAGAATGTTCGCAGCGATATGGCGTGAGCTGCATGGCCGCTGACCTCGAGCAGTTTGACCTGTCATACCTCGACGCCGTTCCCGAGGACAATCTTGTAGTTTTCGTCGTGGCGACGTACGGCGAAGGCGAGCCGACCGACAACGCCGTTGAGGCCTGGGAGTTGATCACAGGCGAAGCGCCGGACTTTTCGCAAGGCGTCCGATTAGACGGTTTACGCTACATGATATTTGGGTTGGGCAACAAGACGTACGAGCACTACAATGCTGTTTGCCGCACGCTCGATGCACGGCTGCAAGAGCTGGGTGCGACCCGCATTGGCGAGCGCGGCGAAGGCGACGACGATGCGTCCCTCGAAGAAGACTTTTTATCCTGGCAGGAAACCATGTGGCCAGCGTTTTGCACCGCATTGGGTGTGGACGAGAGCAGCGCCAAATCGGGAGGACCGCGTCAGCCAGTGTTTGACGTCAAAGAGCTCAGTGAGTACGATGAAACGAAAGTGTACCTCGGAGAACTAGCTGAATGGCTTTCAAGTACAAACGCCGAGTAAGTTTTGCGCCGTCGTTGTTTTATCAGGATGCGTGATTTATGGACGCTTTATACAGAAAAATTGTATACGATGCAAAGCGACCGTATTACGCCCCAGCAACCACGGGAGACTTGTTCCGTGACACGGACCGCCACTGTTTGCACGTGGAGATTGATATCTCAGGCACCAACTTGACGTACCAAACCGGCGATCACGTCGCGATCTGGCCAACAAACAGCGAAGCTCAAGTCGAGCGCCTGGCATCCATCCTAGGTCTTAAAGACAAGTTGGACACTGTCGTTTCTGTGGAAGCGGTTGACAGCGCCGCCGCATCTAAGAAGCATCCATTCCCTGTGCCTACAACGTACCGAGCCATTTTCCGGCACTATCTGGATATATGTGCGCCTGCGTCCCGGCAAACGCTGATGTCGCTCGTCGAATACGCACCCACAGAAGCATCCAAGGCAATGCTTCGTAAATTGGCTACCGACAAGGACGAGTATCACGAAAAAGTGAGCGATGCGGTGCGCAACCTCGCCGAAGTCCTCGAAATGTGTTGCTGTCAAGACGAACTTGCTCCAGCTGCTGGCTTTTTCAGCTCTGTACCTTTTGATTTGGTTATTGAGAGCATCCCGCGACTCCAGCCACGGTACTACTCGATCTCATCCTCTTCTTACACCCATCCACACACAGTCATCGCCACTGCTGTTACGCTAAAGTACAATCCTACACCGGACCGCACAGTGTACGGCGTTGCCACGAATTACTTGTGGAAAATACACGCTAACGCGCACGGACTTGAACTTGAACCTGGCCAGCCTGACTATAACCTCGACGGCCCTCGAGGCGTTCTTGAAGGACATAAATTACCCGTACATATCCGCAAATCACAGTTCAAACTGCCCCGCGATCCAAGCAGACCTGTTATCATGATCGGCCCTGGCACAGGCGTAGCGCCTTTCCGCGGATTCGTGCACGAGCGCGCAGCCTTGAAACGCGACGGCAAACAAACCATCGGACCGACTGTGCTCTTCTACGGATGCCGCCATCCTGACCAAGACTTTTTGTACGCTGATGAGTGGGACGCTCTCTTCGATACACTTGGTGACCACTCGCAAATTATCACCGCATTCTCGCGTTTTACTGAGCACAAGGTCTACGTTCAACACAAGCTGCAAGAGCACGGAGAGATGGTGTGGCGGCTTATCGAGCAGGGTGCGTACATTTACGTCTGCGGCGACGCAAAGAATATGGCACGCGACGTACAACACACGTTCGTGCAGCTGGCGCAGTCGGTCGGTGGCAATACTGAGAAGCAAGCACAGGATTTGATCAAGCGGTTGCGAAACACTGGGCGCTACTTGGAGGATGTCTGGTCATAGTTAACATTTATAGTTCTTTTGAGTAATTTTAAGATCTAGATCATTCTTGCCCAAAAGAGGAGGAGGAAGAGGGTATGTAAAAATATATCTAAAACAACAAGAATAATGCAATGTAAATGATGTATAAATGCCCAATGCCTTAGTTTCTGTTTCCAAGTTTGCGTTCCATCTCGACAAATGCTCTTATTGTTGGATCCATTTCTTCCTGCACTTGCTCTGCTGCTGATTTATTCGATGATGAAAGCGATGGCGGTACAGGCTGGTTAGCCTCGATGAACCGCTGTCGTATTTCCGACTTTTGCTCGAGATACTCTTCCATATCCTCTTGGTAAATATCCCACACGCTATATGTATATATATATATCTTTTTAGATACGACCATTTGCGTTGTATCCTTCCAAAACAAGGCTTACCAGTGCGCGCAACCGCTACGTAGATCATCAGAATAGAGAGTCAGAAAGTGTGCACAGTCAAAAGCCCCTCCCTCAGATAACCCTCTCACCTCATACAGCAATTATCTGGAGGTTCTGGTTTCTCGGGCAACTCGATAGTTTCTCCATCGAGTTGAACTGTTTCTTTTATTTTCTGCGGTAAAAGAGGAGGTTTCTCTGCAGGTGGAAATACTTGTATAGACTGGCGCTGCTCATGAGGATGTGTTGCTTGCTAATCGATCGTTTTTCAAAAACAAGAACAGAATCAGGAACAACAAAAGATCACAGTTTCAAGGGGTCGGGCTTACAGGCTGCTGCGTCGACTGGTCCAGGATCAGCGTCCACCAGCCGGCATAGTTTGGTATCCTTTCATTGCTGGTATGATTAAATCGCTTAGTACAATGGAGTATGGTTCGGGGTCGAATAATAGTGGAAACGAGCATGCCGCCATTTCAGGCCGTGTGCACCTCTCAACTCTTTCTCTTAACAACAGCAGCTCAGCGCTAGAATGTTTTTCCATTGATCATCAAGCAGCTTCAGATGACGGCCCGGCAGCAGCGGGCGAGTGCAAGCCATCCTCGTCACTTGCAAACATGCTGCAGTTATTCCACAACTTGGCTACCTCTGCAGTGACGCGCGTTACTTGCAAGCACCCTTGCTTGACTGGCTTGGACCAAGTAAAATCTTCCGCCGTCGATATTGAACGCACTGAGCTCATGAGCAAGACAATTTCCTGATATAATTGTCAGCATGTATTACATCCATCCAGTAATGTAATATAGATACGTTACCTTGAGATAGCTATTGGCATCTTGCCAGAATTCCCGTCTTGCTTCTTTGCTCGCATTGGTCGAAAGGTTTTCGAGTCCTTCGTCAATCTTCAGAGCCATGCTTGCCGCTTGGTCTGCTTGGCGAGACAGGTCGTAAAGTTTGGTTTCCAGGGTGCTGGACATATCCTTGGAGATGGCTTCCTGTATCGATTGCTTGAGCAAATCCACGACATGCAGCGAACCCGTCACTGCAAGTTTCAAGTGGTTGTACAGCAATGTATCGTCGTCTGTTTGCGGAGATGCGAGAGGAAACATTGCAGCAGGCGAGGCGAGCATGTGATCGCTATGAGAACGTCCACGAACGACAGAGGATGCGCTGGATGCTGGCAAAGAGAGAGGAGGAGGTGCAGCAGCGGCAGTGGCAGAAGATGGTGACGATGATGTATGAAATGTAGGAGTTGACGAGGTTGTTTGGAGAAACGGCGATGTCTTCGTCGCATTAGATACTGGGGAAACAGATAAAAGAGACGACGAATGAGTAAAGATTTTTGTAAACGGTTGGATGGTTTCCCATGCATCTTTGACATCGACCGAGGCACCGTGCACCGTTGTGATAAGCTGTCGGGCAAACTTGGCATCCAGGACCTGTGCCAGTGTGGTGATGCGTGTTTGGAGCAGACATGTCAGTTCTTTGAAAGCGGCAATGAGTGAACCAGCTGTTTGGATGAGCTCTGTGCATATCTGCGTTGTTGGCGTCTGTTGCCGTGCATCCAATTGATCGAGGATTCGGACGAGGCAGTCGGCTTGTGCTTTAGACTTTTGCAGCGCTGGACTGAGGCCTAGGCTATCCTGGCCGATGCAGTACTGCAAGCACCTGTGAAGAATGCAGTGAAGCGAGGTCGTGGCGAAAAGGAGTGTCCTGCAAGCAGCCACGAGATGCGTTGTAGGACCTTTCAACGCAGTGCTACCAATCCCAACAGTGTGTTGAAAATGATGCTCACATTGCTGCTTCTGCTGTTGTTGTTGTGTTTCGTCTTGGGGCTCCATAAATTCATTGCTGGTGGGAGGAGGAGACGACGACGCTGCTGTCGTTCTGAGCTTGAGAGGAGGAAGAACCGCAACCCGTCCGCTCTGCCGCCGGTTGTTGTCTCGTGGACTTTTCTGGAGTGAGGCGCCATGCTTATTTAGTGTTAGTCCCAGCACACTGGATGGCGAGTTTGCAGTGAGCGATCGCAGCGAAGCATGAGGCCCATCCTGCTGCTCCATCGCGCGAAGCAGCACTCCACACAAGACAACTCTGTCCGGACAGGCCTTTTTTTACACTGCGGACCTCATCTCCGCTTCACGACGACGCTGTAAAATCATGAAAGGTGCTCGTGTCTTTGCACCGTTCTCAATGAAGGGTTCCAAAAAGGTAACAGGCCTCGAAACAACTTTTAAATTCACAAGATATTGTGATAAAGTGTGTATATATGTATATTGTAGATCCACTAGAACGATTGCTCTTTGATAGCAACAGTGATAAGCACGAGAGTGTATAAAGAGAAAAAAAAAGACCAGATTGATATGAAAATATGTTTCTTCTATGTTAAATATGTACATAATGTGGATACTATGTGTTTGATTATATGCGCAGCTCACTTTTACAAAAGTTATTGTGACAATCGTACCAGAAACGTACCAGAAACTTCTGCTAGCACATGAAGCAAGTTTCAAGCACTGGATCGTAGATTATTTGTAATAATACTTTATGATATACATTTCAAGTATGTATGTATTATTTTAATGCGAATTCCATCCCTTTATGCTTCAAATACTCTTTGCATCCTTTAGTAGTACATTAGCCGGAATTGCGGGGAGCTCCCACCCAACGGAATAGGACTAAACTCAATGCCAATGCTTGCACACCAGCAAAAAGCAAAGATCGCGTTGTTTGAGAATAGAAACTGTCTCTTGCAAAATCTAGTGCTGGTCCCTGTCGTCAGAATGCGACAGGTTTGCCGCAGGTCTTTGTTGCATTATTCACGGATAACAGAGAATTAAAACGCAATGTAAAGAACTCAATCACCTGCAAAAGAACCAAGAGATCTATCACGCACGCGCACTATCTGGGCATTGCTATTGCCA
Organism: Rhizomucor pusillus; assembly: GCF_041956525.1. NCBI lineage: Eukaryota > Fungi > Mucoromycota > Mucoromycetes > Mucorales > Lichtheimiaceae > Rhizomucor > Rhizomucor pusillus. The sequence goes on from NW_027192153.1 coordinate 777,504, forward strand.
ATACAGCTAGCAAATCTTGTATCGTAGTTCTCAAAAAAAAACTTTTCATTGCTTATAATAAGTAAGCTGTATCCACATAGTGAAAAGGTATCTCCTCCTGCATTTCTGTGCTATGACGTAAAGCAAATGGATTAAAGAATTACTGGATGCACACAGATCGTATGAAATATGCAATTATTCTCGCCCCATAATGCAACAGGACTGAATGTTTAATTTTTATCAAAGTGTTTATTGATTTAGGTAAAATGACAGAGGAGCATTTATGTTAAGGCTTTATGGCTGTGCTGCTGCGCAATCCATAAAGGATGGACTCGCGTTGTGATTTCCAGACTCCGCAAAATCCCACTCTTCTTTTCCTTGTGCAAACGCATATAACACACATGGATTCATATCGCAGACGACCATCTGAAAACCACTCTTGGGGCCGTGATCACAGCCGAATCAGAGACAGACACGCACAGGTGCACAAAAGAACGGATGACAACCGATCTTTGCGGCAGCAGGAACGACATTGGCAGCACCGCAGCATGGAATATACAAAGTATGATCGAGCGACTTGCTTCTGATTTTGCCCCCTATGTGCTGATTGGTTTTTCCTCCCATTTTTCTTCACAGTGAACGACGACAAAACGATACCATGACTGAAAGAAGACGCAGTGAGCAGAACGTGCCAGCAAAGAGACAGCAAGAGGAGGCATGGTCAAGTGATAAGCGGAAGCCGAAGACAGAACAAGAAAAATCGAACGACGCAAGCGACATGACAGTATCCAAGCGAAAAGCATCAGGAGAGCAGCTACCTCAGGGTGACGAGATAGTTGTAGTCGACGACCAGAAAGACCAAAAATTAGCTACAAAGCAGCCCGGCGTAACAGAGAACAAGGACATTGTATCCAAGGAGCAAAAAGACCGAGAAGCGGTAGCAGTAACAAAAGAAGAAGTAACAGTAGCAAAAGAAGAAGTAGCAGTATCAAAAGAAGCTGTAGAAGCAGCAGAAGTATCAGAAGTAGCACCAGAAGTAGCACCAGAAGCAGCGCCAGAACAAAAGAAGGACGATGATGATATAACTCCAACAATGGAAAGCAAAGATCAAGAGGCTGGAACACAGCCGCATGTGAACAGCATCGATGTATCTGAACAACAAGATCACCAAAAGGCTGCAACGAAGCCTTCTGTAAATACCAGTGATGCTAGCCCACGAGGAGAACAAGGTAACAAAAGTACCGCAGCGAAGCTTTCTGTCAGCAGCCGTGATACCACCCCGCCTGGAGAACAGGATGACGACAAGTCTGGAAAGCCTGTTGTGGAAATTGACGACGTTATCGTATTCGATGGAGACGCGTACGAAAAGACTCGAACGGAGCCGCATGTGGAGAACAAAGTAAAAACCCCCGAGCAGAAGGAACAAAGTACAGAAGAGGAATTCGTAGTATCTCTCGGTGAAGAAGAGGAACAAGAATTTGCGCTCTTATTGATACGATACTTTGGCACCAGCAAACCAGAAAGGACGACACGTACCGGTAATACCCATGCTAACAAACAGCAAAGCAGTAAGAGCGAGAAACGATCTAAAGGAAAAGAACAAGAAAACGAAGTGCCACATCCATGGAGCAAGATAATTTCGAGCAAAGGGCAAACTTATTATTACAACAAGGAAACGGGAGAAAGCGTTTGGGAGATTCCAAAGCCACGAAACGACACAGATAAAGCAAGTACACCAAAGAGCAATCACAGCAACAACAACAACAACAACAACAACAACAACAACAACAACAACAACAACACGGGAGTAACAGGGCAAAAACGTTCAAGAATTGAATCAATCGAAGCGACCCGAGAATCAAACAAACGACAGCGACAGACAGACATGTTGCAACCTCCTCCTCTTCGTGACATTGAGCCATCACGATCGTCTTCACCGCCGCCACCAACACATGGTCACCATATACCCTATTCTTCGAACACATTGCAGCAGCATCTACCACCACCACAACCACGCCGAATCCAAGCCGGAGACTTGTACCGCCAGGAGCCTAGCAGGAGGATGATGCAGGATGGATCGTTTGGATACCAAAGACGAAGTAACGTAACAGACGCGAGGTCAGATAGCATGGTGCGAGCGAGAAGATATGTTTACCACGACAAGAGCGGAAGAAACTATCCCTAGGAATAAATAGCAGAACCTCTAAATCGATTAACCCACATCGGCGAAAGCAGCCCCTCTCTCTCTGTCTGTCTCTGTCGAAATATGCGTAATGTCTGTCTGGGTAGCCTGTCGCGAACGAAAGAACTTGACCTTGGCGCTCTTGCGAAGAAGAAGAAAAGATTTGATGATGATGATAATGATGATGATGAATCGGCGGCGATGCGAGCGGTGCGAGCGGTCTCCCTCTCTCTCTGTGTGTGTCTATCTCTTGCTGCGTCTTACAGTTGGTCGCGAAAATTTTCTTCGATGTATGCCGAAGATGGCCGGGAAGGAAAACCTGCTCCTCCTCCTTCTTACTTGCCACAACTGTTTACAGTGGGGGATGCATGCATGATCATCTGTTACTGCTGCTGCTGCTTACAGTAGCGCATGTCTACATTTGACCAAAACATTTCTGCATGATTTGGAAAAAGAAATAAGCAGTAACGGAAACAAAACGACAGTAAAGTAATATGTTTCATCATGGATGGGTAGTACTAACTTTTCCAAAAATGATAGAGCGATCTAGCACAAATAGCTCAGTTGGATGCCCATCGTTATCGATTGGGCATATCACATTCCGCAAGCAAGTCGAGGTCGCAGGCGTTGTTGTTGGAGGAGGAGGTGGTGAACGGGCGATCTCTCCCTCCAACGTGCAGCCATGTGTAACGCCCAGCATCGTCGACCCTATACGAATTAGGCAACTGTTCGGAGTTGGCAAAAATCGCGCACTCCAACAATGACAAGTGCTTCGGCTCCGGAGCGCTTGTGTGTGTTTGTTAAAGTTCCGTCAAAATCCTTCTTAATAAAAAATTTGATCGTGTATAAGCATCTCCTGTTCCTTTATAGAGCGAGTCGCTCTCTTTGCCGCAACTCAGTTTTCTCTTCTTTCGATACAAATTTAACAAACAAGGAAGAAAAGCAACGACGGCAAAAAGGAAGCTCTTCACTGCTCAATGGCTCTAGTTCCTCTGTCCGCCGCGCTCGCTATTCTGGGCGGCTTCATCCTGCTTTTCGGATTGTCATCGCTCACTATTAAGGAAAGGCTATATCTTTCCGAAGCCTGTAGGATGCCCAGTCTTAGATCATCATCACAACCCACGCCAAACTAACAATGTAACTATCCGAATAACAGCCGTTGCTATTGTATGCGGAATCATATTCGGGCCACTGTGCGCGAACTTTATCAATGTGGAGACGTGGGGCTCAGAAGAGATATTCACACGTGAATTTTGCCGCGTTGTCATTGGCATTCAGGTTAGCACAATAGAAACTCGAGATATCTTTGCCATGCATAGTAATCCTTTAACTACTATTCAGGTCATGGCAGCCGGCGTGGCTCTGCCCAAAGCGTACCTGCGCAAGGAATTCTGGTCCTTGTTTATGCTGCTGATCCCAGGGATGATCTATATGTGGATAGTCAGCGGTCTGCTGGTGTGGGCCATGATCCCCGGGCTCAACTTTGTGAGTATCAAAACATGCATGCAAATTCGAAGGAATTACCAAACTCATCTTTAAATCATGTGTTTTAACAGCTTGAATCCCTCATGGTAGCTTCATGCTTCACGCCAACTGATCCGGTACATACATACTACTTTACTGGCTCCGCGCGTGATATTTTATTGTTGCTTTACTTACAGGGACGCTTAGGTACTAGCCAACTCGATCGTCCAAGGAAAGTTTGCCGAGGAACGCGTGCCTCCCAACGTGCGCAACCTCATCTCTGCCGAGAGCGGCGCTAATGACGGCCTCGGCTACCCGTTCTTGTTCTTGGCCATCTACCTTATGCAAAAATCGGTGGGTGCCGCCATCGGCCGCTGGGCCTACTGGATCATGGCTTTTCAAATCCTCCTGTCGATTGTTATTGGTTTCGTCGTCGGCTATATTGCTCGGAAACTGCTAAAATTTGCTGAACAACGCAACCTCATTGACAAGGAGTCGTTCCTGGTATACTCGATTGCGCTGGCTGTAAGTCTCTTTTTTAAAGAACGTTATACGAACCGTTGGCGGCTCTAATAGTTCTTTTTTCTTTATGATAGCTCTTCCTCTTAGGTGGAGTATCCTTGATTGGAAGCGATGATTTGCTCGCGTGCTTCATTGCCGGCAACTCGTTTACCTGGGATGACTGGTTCAGAAAAGAAACCGAGGATGCTCATCTTATGGAGGTAAACGATAAAGACAATTTTTTTTACGATATGTAAAACTCACATTAAGGTAAATTAGGTTATCGATATGTTGCTCAACCTGAGCATCTTTGTGTACATTGGAGCCACTATGCCTTGGTCTTTGTTTGGCGATTCGTCGCTGCAAATGACAGCGTGGCGTCTGGTTGTACTTGCTATTCTTGTGCTTTTCCTACGCCGATTGCCGTTCGTCATTGCTACATATAAATGGATTCCAGCCTTGAATAACTGGAGGCAGGCGCTTTTTACAGGCTGGTTTGGTCCCATCGGTGTCGGTGCAGTAAGTCTTATTGATAACACTAGTCCATACGTTAGTTTCCTAGGCTCTCTAAACGGCCCCATCCTTTTGCATAGATCTTTTACTACACCGTGGCTATCGAAAATCTGGAAACAGATGGACCGCATGCACACGCACGAGCTGTTGTCGAGCCTATCGTGTACTTTATGGTTCTTGCCTCCGTGATCGTGCACGGTATCACAGTACCTCTGTTCCACATTGGCACGTTTACGAAGCGCACCTTGACAAAGAGCAGCCTGTCCGCGAACAGCATCACGTTCCGCAACAGTCAAGAGCTTTTCCGGAAACGCGTAAAGACCAATGACGGTGCAGAAGTTGGTATCACAGAAATCGACAGGAGGCAGCATCCTGATGGCGGTGGCGAAAATGGAAACAATGGTATCTATGCAACCACCCGACCGCGTCAAACGGCCATTACCATCATCACACCAGATGATATCCACTCTGCTCCGTCAAAGCATAACAACGGGACATCGTCGTCGGCAAGGCAGGACTTGAAATCACCATCCTTGGAACAACGGCAAGATAATCATGAAGATAGTACCCTGTACTTACCAATATCAAACCCACCCTCCGTTCACGAACGACAAAATGTCTAAATTGACTGTCGTACAAAGATTCATCGCATCTCATATACCCCTTCCTTCATCTTTGGCTCATGTATACTATATGATACATATATATTACCAGGCTACTACTGTGTTGTACTGAAATCTTATTAACAAAGAAAGCGATGTTCACATATGTAAATCATTTGTAAAGATAGATTTAGGCTTCCTTCAAAATTTTGCTAATGTTTTTATTGCATGCTTCTGGTCATACTCTTTACAGTGCAACGAGATTCTCCAAAGCATCCAAAACGCTTTGCACATTCGGTACGCGATACTTTGCCTCAGTGCTGCGTGCGCCCACAGTGCAGGTAACAACGTTCGGGATCTTTTGCTTGTTAAGGAAAGCAAACATATCTTCATCCATGCGGTCGTCACCGATCGATAGAACGAAATCCGGTTGGATGTCAGACAAAATACGGTTAGCTATCGCGCTCTTGTTGATGTCATGCGGCAGGACCTACGGAGATAATGTTTTAGGTTTTCTCGATCAATGAAGCCACAATAGCAACGTACCTCGATCGTTGTTCTGCCCGTCACTGCGTGCACAGCAAAGTTCTTGTTAACAGAGTCAGCAATGTGGTTTTGACACTCGGCCGCCTGCCAGGCACTGAAAAAATAAAGTGTGTTAGTGGTACCAGATGTTTAGAAAAAACCAACGACATATATACGCACGCAAACTGAGTATCGTGGCCTGTGCTTGAGCGATAATGCCACACGATCGATATATCCTTTGTCTCAATTCGAGAACCAGGCGTGCGTTCCGTGTAATATTGGAATATCTGGCGGCAATTCATTAGCAAATGTGGCCTTTATCTTTTTTCCCAGTTCATACCTCCTTGACAGCCGGCATCCACGACAAGTCCACGTTTGTAAACAGCTTTTTCCATGGTTCGCCGCGCGGCTTGAGATGGAACCCGTTTTCTGCGGCTAATCCCAGATTTGGCACATCCTCTAGATCGCGTTCGATGCTGGCTTTTGTGCGACCGGAAATCACATACACTGCGCTTTTCTGCGTGAGTTGGCCCAACACGCTCCTGAGCCGCTCGAGATCGTTTCCGCCCGCCTGTGATCCGTGCGGAATAAGTGTACCGCCATAGTCAAAAAGGAATCTAATAAGATTGATTAATTGCTAGTGCAAAAAAAGAAGAGAAAACTTCTATACGATCACCGTACAGTGGTTTCTTGCTCGCCTTGAAAGCATTTGCGACAACATTGAGATCAAGCATGGGTATCTGCGCTGGGACGCGGTGGGTATGGTCATTGCGGATCTAACAAGTTCACCTGAGTCAGCTGTATTGCTTTTTGCATCCACTCGTGCATGAAAACCGTACTGCGGATAGTTCAGAAATGATGCTGGTGCAGAAATTTTGAGCTAAATACACCATCACGGTGAATAACTCTGTGAAATGTAAACATTATCTCTTTTCCAGCATAGCATACCTGAATTAGTGACAATACTTTTATATAATTCCTGAAGACATGTGAATGTTAATCCAAAGCAGCTGCGCCTATACTTAGACGATCTTATCTTACCTTCCAACGGCTTGCTTTTTCTTCCTCGCTCATGGATAAAGCTTCGTGGATCGCGTTTCCTACTTGCTACGTGCAAACAAAAATTTAGAACGTGCCGTGGCAAATATCTCGTCCATGTTTGTGTAAAACGTACTCGAAGATCCCACGGATTGACACGCAAGCAAGCGCCGAAGCTTCCATAGGTGCCCGTGAACTATATAAATTATGTACCAAAGTAAATTCAACATTCTTCTTCTTCTCGAACAAGGCTGCTGCTGCACCACTTGCCTCACTTAGGATCAGCGGACCGTAATTATTTTCTTGACAGACAATATATTCATGCGAAGTCAGGTTCATGCCGTCACGGAGTGGAGTAATTAATGAGACGTCTGCAGCTGTGAGTAATGCAAGGTATTGAGAAAATGAAATGTCCTGATGAAGAAATACAATGGGCTGATAGGAAATGTTGCTAAATTTCGAGTTGACGCGAGCCACAACGTCGGATATATGCGCGCGAAGCTCGTTGCCCTCGGCCGTAGATAACGCAATTTGGATGAGTACAACCTTTAGTAACAATGGCAACAATAATTGTTGTTGTTGGTGTTCTTGACTTAGTATTCCTGTATATGTGAACTGCTTCTTTTTCTAACCTTTCCACGCCATTCAGGGTGGCGAATGAGAAACTGCTCAAAAGCGAGCATCTTTTGCCGTACGCCTTTGACGTAATCCAGCTTGTCTCGAGCAACAATAAGCTTTTTTCCAGCATACTTTTCTTTAAGCATGTCAATTGATCGTAGTACTTCAGGTGCGGATCTAGATATAATATTTGTGAGTTTCATTCATCTTTTGTTCATCATCGACATCACCGTGGCTGAGCTGACCTTTTCTTGTTGAGAGTGGTAATATCGATACCAATGGGGTATATTCTAACAGACACATAGTGGGAATCCAGTTGGATGCCTGTAGGTGTGGCATCCACTGACAATATGCGAGAGCAAGTTTGTAGAAAATGGCGAGCAAAGGAATATGTTTGGAATCCCACGAGATCAGCTCCTAGTATGCCTTCCAATAGTTGCTTTCGTGCTAAAAAGATATTTGTATTGATATATGCCATACCGAACACAAACCGTGATATATCACTTACTGGGCAAGCAGCGGAAAAGCTCAGAGCTAGGGAATGGTATATGGAGGAAGAATCCGATAACCGCACGCGGGAGTCGTTTCCGTAACATTCCAGGAAGAAGCATCAAGTGATAATCATTGACCCAAACTTTAAACCGAGAAAGCGAGCCAGCGTTAATCAATATGCTAAAATGGGTCATGCTGATATCTTACTGATGTCATTTTCACGATAATTCGCAACAATCTCGTCCGCAAAGCGTTCGTTGAGTGACTTGTATGCTTCCCAGGCATTCTCTTTGAACATCATGTTTTGCAAGTCGTCTTGGACAACATAGTGAAAATATGGCCAGAGTATCTGTGATTGAGTGAGTGAGCAATTTAGCCTCAAACGTGAAACGCGCTAAAAAAATATGCCGTGCGGTAGCGGCATTTTGTTCCCATTGTGTACCTGCTTGCAGTATTGGTTGTAATGGCCTTCAAATTCAGCATCAGATGGCATGATTGGGTAACAATCGTGCTCCATAATGAAGGTTGTTCGGATCTTTTCGCGGGTTTGACGAGATAGAGGGTCGGTAGGCATCCCTAGTGTACCAATCCATACGCACTGCTCCCTCCGGTTGTCGCGGATCGAATTGATGGCATTCCACAAACCAATGTTGCCAGCAATCGACGGCTTTACCGTCCACGGCGCATTGTCGAAAACTGTCGCGCTGTCCAGCGAAGGGCGTCGTCGATGGAGTTGGTGCATCGATACAGACAAGGGTGCCAGTTTGCGCAGTTCTTGTTCACGCTGCATTTTACTTCTCGGTTGCACGAGCTGTTCTGGCTGTTTAAAGTCAAAAAGTTTCTCCTCTTCAGTCGTGACAGCAGACTCGGTCGTTTTCGCTGGCTTGTTGGCGGTGCCAGGTTGTTGTGCTGCTAGACTGTCAATGAGGTTGGGTACATTGGCCGCTGCTGCTAGCGGTGGTGGCACGACCGCAGGTGGTGTTGCTGATCCGTTTGTGTTAGCGGCAGGAGCAGGAGGAGGAGGAATAGACTCGGCCGTGTGCGGTGCAGCAGCGCTGCTGACGGTCAAGCGAGACTTCTTGTCCCGAGAAAGTTCAAAGTCGACAGTATAGGGAAGGAACAGCGAGGCACAGACGATTCTTCCTGTCATTGCAAGCGTCATTCCTCGGATAAAAAGTGGTGCTGACAGGGGGAGAACGAGCAAAGAATTTCTTCACTGCTGGCTGACTCGAGCGGGCTGGGCTCAAAGAAAAAAGTGCGTGCGAACGAACCGAGGATCTGACAGAAACAAAAATATCCCATTGGCTCTGAACGGACCCCCATTCATGGTCTTCCCTTTCTCTTAGTAATAATTGCATAAATTTTTAGTTTAAAAGGCAATCATATCATCAAGCAGTGCGTTGTAAGGCCAGGAACGGATTGCAATTTCAGCATGCCAAAATAGCCAGCAACACATTGGATTAAACGCAAACTTTATCAAGATTTGGGACTCCTGGTCGTCCGTTCGCTGCCCGAGGTGCGTGGCCTTAAAAGGACAGACGCGAGAAAACGGATTTTTGACAGAGTCGTCGGCAATTTCAGCACTGCTTTTTTTTCGGAACCGCAAAAAAAGTAGAGAGATGATCAGTACTCGTGCTCTTCGTTTACAGCTTTTGCGAAACATGTCCACCATCACTCGTCCTCGTAAGTCCATCGGCGGAATGCGACGCGCGCAATGTCACTGACAACAGTCTCTTGTAGAAACCAACAAGGCTCCCGCTGCCCTCGGTCCTTACTGTAAGTTCGAGAACACGCGCGCTGGATTATTTTTGACACGCAAACCAACCGAGCGCTATTTTCTCACGACGACTTTCCCGAATTATAGCCCAGGCAACCAAGGTCAACGGTATCGTCTATACCTCTGGCTCCCTTGGTCTTGATCCCGAGACCGGTAAGGAAGAAAGAAATGAACAAAGTTGCAAGAGCTGGAGAGTTTAACTACAATATGTAAAAAGGTGCCATGGCCCAAGGCGTCCAGGCTGAAACTCGCCAGGCTTTGACCAACATGGGCGAGATCCTCAAGGCCTCCGGCTCCAGCCTCGACAAGGTCCTCAAGACCACCGTCTTTTTGAGAGACATGAACGACTTCAATGCTGTCAATGAAGTCTACGCCACTGTACGTAACAAAGAAATACATTTTTGCACGATAAATGGCAGATTGACTAACGTAGAGGAACCTTACTCCAGTTCTTCAAGGAGCTCCCTGCTCGTAGCTGCATCCAAGTTGCCCGCTTGCCCAAGGATGCCGCTGTTGAAATTGAATGTGTCGCTTTGGCCGACGAGTAGAAAAGGACAAATATCTTGCTCCAATAAAAAGAACCCAAGAGTCTGTGTATGCACCATTAGATTGTGAACAAATATCAAGCGTCAGTACAAAACGCAGACTCAAACTAAACAAACATGCTCAGTCCTGAGGTGCATAATGCCAAGTTTATTCACACTGGGAAAAAAAGGAGAAATTCTAGCTATTACGTCTAAAACTATACTGGAACTCTGCGATACTTGATACCTAAAGACAAGATTAGGTCTTGTAGCTCGCGCTCAGATTATGGTGGGGCATTCAGAGCCCCATTGTCATCAGTGCGAGGGCTTCAAGAGCAAAATATACACCAAAGGATTATAACACTAAAAGGACATTCAGTGCCCAATAAGAGCACGCGGACCAACCAATGCACAAGAGCCGCACTCTATACTTTATTAACAGGACGGCATCTCAGGAGCACGAAAAGACACTCAGTACTCGTAAGAGTACGATGTGTTGGGAGCAGTACCCAGTAAGGGCATGGATCTCAAGAGCGACTGGTAACTCGGAGGACAACCAACCTCAAGAGACACTCATTACTCAGTAAGAGCAAGAGGATCTCAAAGAGTCACACAAGTGAAAGAGAAGGAACAGTTCCTGCAATGAGCCTGCCTGTATTCACTTTCATTTTGGAATACTGCACTCATGCACCATGCCCACCACGCCATTGTTCAGCACTGCTCCATTACCATCTACACCCCTCTCAATAGATCATGAAACTATCATATTTTGAGTCTGGTATATACATAGAAGCCTGATGATGAACTTCCGGTCGAAACAGTAATCAACGGGTACGTGTCGATGCCAGATTCATGCAAATCCAACCCGTTAGACAGCAGCAAAGTACTATTATTCTTCATTGCTATTCAGTCGCATCAAACATAAGGAATCTCTAACAATAAACGCTTAACTTTTAGTCTCCCTATACCTGTTTCTACATTCGCGACGGTCGGTTGCAACGCGAGCAAGTTGGTCAAGTCCGTGCACGATCGGCCGTGTTCATCAGACTCCGAAACGCACGAAGCTGTTGCATTTAGGCACTGTATCAAAATAATATCGTTCTTGTTTCTTTTGGTTTTCCAGGGAATTGATCCGATTTGACAAAAGCGCTGTCTGCCTTGTTAGCTACCTTATATCATTCCTGTCAATGATGTGCCTGCCACTCAACACCAATGTTGATCTTTTTTCCATCGTAATTTTTTTATTATTTGAGGTATTTCAGTTAGCTGAAATAAACAGAGGTGCATGGCACGTCAATTAGAAACGCACCAGTATGTGTGCTATAGATTGTAAAAAATGAATAACTAGACAGTACACGAACAATACTCATACAAGTATGCCTCTATCTTAGTTTTTACTCAATCTTGATAAGGCAAGACTCCCAAGTTTCCAGGTCCTTCTTGTTCTTGGGGTTACCGAGCAATCTGAGACCAGTCCACTTGATTCTGTAGGTACCCTTGGGAGCGTTGAGGGTGAAGGGAAGAGGGAAATCGAAGATGGTGGGTGTGTAAGTACCATCCCATGGGAGCTGGGAGTATGGGTACTCGCCAGAGTTGCGGGGGATGTAGTCCAATCCAGTTTGGGCCAAACCGAGACGCTTGCCCTTCTCGGTGTACAACTCGGCGGTGATGTGAGCAGTGCCGGTGTAGAGGCTGTAGATGATGATAGGCTGGGTGTTGTTGTCGCCGCGCTTGAAAACGAACGTATCGTCATAGCCGTAAGCAGTAGTCAACTCAGCATCTGCGATGAAGGTCGAGTTCTGGTTGAATAGAGGCAGTTCATGCTGCTTGCCGACAATACCAAAGTAGGGGACGGAGATATCCTTGACCTGCTTGCTCTGGAACTGGACAAAGCCGCCGTACATAATGTGCTTGGAGGGGTCGCTCTTGGGAGGCGTGACGGTGACAGTGACCTTGGTGGAAGCACCAGGCTTCAAAGTGAACTTGGTCTTGGAGAACTTGAGCTTGGCACTGACGGCAGACGAGAATCCGGCGGGCTCAATGAACTCATAGCCGCTCTTGTCAACGTCGTAGGGTACCAAAGCAACAGACACATTGTTGACAACGTTGTAGGTAGCAGTGGTCTTACCAAAGTTCTTGACAGTCAAAGTGTGGCGGATGTAATCCTTAGTGTTGGTGTCGTTGAAGCTGATCTTGCCGGGAGAGACGTGGCCACCCTGAAGAATAGTGTCGTAAACTGTAATGTAAATTATATGGTTAGTATGATCCTGTTACTGTTGTTGCTGCTTAAATCACGTTACTGCATACGTACCTTGAACGAGACCAGCTCCTTGGCGGAGGGGTGTATCGATACCAGAGGCACCGTTTTCATGGAGGAGCTGAGTAGCGTAGTTTTCAAACTGTTCCGAGATGAATGCAGGCGACTTCTTCTTGCCATCGAGAGACTTCAAGTACAAGGCAATGGAACCTGACACGTAAGGAGTGGCCATGGAGGTGCCGCTCATGACGCCCCAGCCGCCGAGGTAAAGAGGCAGAGTAGAGTAGACGAAACCACCGATACCGGCAATTTCAGGCTTGAGGTCGTTTTCGTAGGTAGGGCCGACGCTGGAGAAGGAAGAAACGGTGTTACCGGTTGGGTATTTGGCGATTTTAGCAACGGGATCAAACTCGAGCGTGACAGCCTTGCCGGCCTTGATCTGCTCGAGGATAGCTTTGCCTGTGGAGATGGAGATACCAGCAACGGGGATCTTGGAAGCAGGGGTGGATGGAGCGAAGGCTTGATCTTGCTCGCTGTTGTAGACAAGCAAACCAACTGCACCGGCCTTGGCAACGTTTGCAGACTTGACATCAAAGGTACAAGAACCGCGCTTCACAAGAGCAATCTTGCCCTTGATGTCGCTGGGGACGTTGGATGCCGTGCAGGCATCAGAGGAGCTGCCAACGTTCTTGTCACCAGCTGCGACTTGAGCCTTTGGCATATTGCCGACGCTCGGGCTGCTGATCTGGTAGACTGTAGGACGAACATGTTAATACCATTTTTTTACTATTGTTCAAGGAAAGAGATGACTTGCCGTATTTAGAGGATGAAGCACTAGAGGTAAAGTACTGAACAAGATAGTAGTCATTGTCAACGGATGCAACGGACAATACACCGTGGCCGGTTGTAGGGGAACCAAGGGTCTCTGCGCCGTATTCACCAGAGTTGGAGGCGGCAACAACGACTAAGGATAACTTTTTAGTACAACGTATGCATGGTTGAATTGCAGGATAACGTACCAGGAATGCCCTTCTTTGCAATACGTTGGCCAAGCACAGCGGTGGGCGCTTCAGACCAGCCGCTGTTATCACCAAGACTCATGGAGATGATGTCGACGCCGGCGTCGTAGGCAGCAATCATAGCCTTCATGATGATATCGTCGCCAGTGGAGCCGTTGCAGCCAAATACACGCCACATGCCGAGAGTTGCATCAGGAGCAACGCCGGTGAAGTTCTGAAATAATAAAACAGGAGTTAGTGCTGCCTTATCACATGCAAACAGACGCAGTCAGATAAAACTTACATCAGCCTTGCCAGCAATGATACCAGAGACGTGGGTGCCGTGACCTACAGAAATAGGGGTGGATCCTCGGGTCAGTCTCGCCTGATTTGCATTTTACCGCCGCGTGCCAGAAGTACTTACCGGAGGCGCCGGAAGCTGCACCACAGTTGTCGAGAGGAGTAGGGCCGGGCTTGGGCGGGTTACCAGACTCGGAGCTGTAGTCATCACCGACCAAGTCGTAGCCATAGGCAATCTTGTGGCCAGGACCGAAACCGCCGCCGAGAGCAGGATGCCTGTAGTCCACACCACTGTCGATAACGCCAACAACGATGCCCTTGCCGGTATTCTTGAGCTCCTTGTGCACCTTGTCGACCTGGGTCATGGCGTGAGGGATGAGTTGCGAGTAGTCGGTTCCGTCACCGCCGCTGGCAACCATGGGGACGAGGTTAGGGCGAGGAATAACTCGAACAGGGTAGACGCCGGATACGTGAGCCTGAGAAATGATGGATTCGACAATGTCGCCCAGACCATTACTGTCTTCGCTCATGGCCGAGATGCCGCTGGAGGTATACTCGCCGAGATTGTCGACCTGGATTGATGCACCGTAAAACAATTCATGCGCGTACGAGTCGGCTAACGAGAGCTTTGCGTCTTTGAAATCCTTTTTGATGCTGTCAAAGAGCTTTGTAACGTCGTTTTTGACATCTGTTCCTGAAAATTCGACAACATAGCGGCCGGGAATGTACCGTGCGCCACCTTCAGGTAGATCGATATGCTGTTTGGCTGACACGACAGATGACGTGCTCAGCATCAGGGTCGCCGTGAGGCCAAGGATGCCGAATATCTTCATGCTTCTTGCTTGCAACAGAAAGAAAGAAAGAACGTGTCGGGATAGTCGTCGTCTGACTAGTCAAGGGAAAGGAAAGGTTAGGGGGTAAACAAAGTTTTTGTCTTCTCGCAAGCAGTAGCAGCGGAAAAGAAGACAAAAGTAAGGAGGTTTGTAGGTTGCAAAGATGAACAATGCAGACTCCATTTATAAGACAACATGGATTCGTTGCAAAACGGAAATCGAAAAAAAATAGCAGACTTTGCACGACATAAATCTGTGTTGTGTTGCTATGTACCTTGCAAACCTTAAGAGGTTATGCAGCCACATTCTTATTTAGAAAAATATCCTTACTTTGGATATTCTTGGACAGTAAGGCGATTGAACATGTGCATCTGAAAAATCAAAACTAGAATTTCCGTACTTTCTATCTTGTCTTCTTCTATATACTCTCTTTCTCTACTGGTACTTGTTGCATTAACGAGAACTAATTTGTGTCAATAGGTACTACAAAGCCTTGTTCTCATCTCCTGCATGTTGGCGGGCTAACTAAAAATACTATCAGCTGCTCGCTGTGCATTGCCTCTTTTGCATAGACACTCCCCTATAGTCCGTGGGGATATGCATCTTGTCTCCGCATGAAATAAGATAGCCTGCTATCAAAATCGCATGTTACACGACTGAAATGAATGCTAATACGAAACGAACAGTTATCTTCTTTCCTTTTTTCAGATATTACAAGTATAGGGAAGCATACACACATGATGGAAAAGTAAATTCATACTACATATGGACATAATCCGGACGGAAGGCGAAGCCTGCTTGTCAGAAAGAAAATGCTAACTATAAAATTATCAACATCGCTATCTGTGCGACGACGAGTCAAGCGACTCTAGAAATCCAAAAGATGTTGATGCATCGTTGTGAGGAGCCGGTTGTGGTGTAGATGGGTCAATTGCCTGCGTCAGACGGTTATTCGATGAGGATGCTTGTTGTTGTAACTGATGCTGGGGCGTGTGCGGTGAGTGTGGTGAATACAGTGAGTTGGATTCGTCGTCTGACACCATAGTGCTAGGGCTTGGACTCGGGGGTAAATGTGTTCCGAACGTGCCTAAACTCCCGTGGTGGTGCGATCGAGAAGTTGCTGCTGAAGGTGGCGCTAAATCCGGCCGGGGTGATCTACTAGGCAGCAAATTTTGCGTTTGGATAGATAAGGAACCTCGGGATGGTGCAAAAACGTCGTGAAGGAGATGTGTAGCATCGGTTGTCGCCGCCGCGTTGTTGCCATGATCGTGCGACGTTACAAATATGGAAGGAGGTCGATCTTGTTTAGAGTGATCGAATTGCTCAATATTCAACTCGGGTGGCAAATGTCCTGTGATTTTGTAAACTGTCAGAAATGTGCTCGTTATCGATAAAGTCAGACAAAAGATAAGGACTTACCACCGTTGTGCTGAGATATATACTGAGCCATGTCCTTCATCATTTGCAGTTGATCTGCCTGTTTCCTTCTAGTCTCAGCGAGCTCCTTGACGAGTTGGTTGAAATTCTCAAATAAATGTCCAATTTGCTGCATCATATCGGACTGTGCAACTTGCATCATTGCCATGTGTGCATGCAAGTCGCCTGCTTCCCGCCTTACGGTGTCTGACGACTCCATGGCTTTCCTCTTTATATCATCCAAAAGATCAGCTCGGTTGCGAAGAAACTTTGGGTGTGAAAACTCCCAGATCTGATTTTCTGCCAATGTTCGGTGTCCCCGAGGTGACTTGTTTACTTTGTGAAATCCGTACCTATTACGCGTCAGTTATTAAAAAAGATTCGGCATGGATGCATGCACATTACTTACATGTTGAGTTGCCGGACAAAACTGGAAAAGTTGTTGTGCTTGAAATGCTTTGGTAGAACGTCTCGCGAAAACTCCATAATGTTGCAAACAATGAACGATGAACCGGTATAATTCCATGCAATTAAATGCTGATATTGGCTGTCCACTACCATACTTGGGTGCGACAATGCAAAAATTTAATTGCAACAGTCTTACGCACAGATGTATCCTTTTTATTTGCCTTACTTGTATAGCTTGTGAACAAAGGTATTTGCATGCGCAGGTTTTTGCGAGCTGGGTGTTGCTGGAGGAGGTGGAGGTGGCGGCATCGTCAGCTGATGAGGATTGAATGTCTGCATTGGCTGCGCTGAAGAGGTCGAGTGGGGGATCGCTGGTGGAATGGAAGATCGTACGGAGACCGGCGGTGCTTCGAGTATCGAGAACGTGCCGTTCGATGTATCCGGAGCGCTTAAGGGTGGCCTTCCATGAAAATGATCCATCCTTTACTTGAAACAGGTCTGAGAAAGCCCGGGTTTCGTGTAAACGGATATCGTGCCGTCTTGGGCATTTCAAATTCAGTCACGATGGAAGAGCAAGAAAACATCCATTGACAGACCATGATTTGGGCAATTATCGACGCCAGCGTCGGTGCTCTGCCTTGTCTGCCTTTATTATCTGGTTTGCTACCATTTGCAGCTCTTTGTAGTGTGCAAGATCAGGTACGCTCGCCGTGGGGTTCCTCCCTGATCTTGTTACTGACTTTAGAGGAAGAAGATTGCCCACCAACACACGAACACACTCCCCCCTCCATCCATCCATAAAAGGGGTCTAACACCTGGCCTGTAATATCCAGTGTAACCTCAAACCGTGAAAGCCATCTAGTGCCCGTGATTGGCTGGTACCCGCAATTGCGTGCAGCGCTCTTTCAAAGCCTATATACGCGAGACACATGCTCCAACTACTTGCTTTTTACAGGAGGGTGGAGAATCGCAATGTGATAAACAAAGGATGCCGGGCTCAGCAGCTTGGATCACGCATTTGTCAACTATGCATTTTCATCTGATCTCCCTTGGAGACATCAGCTCTAATTTTCTCACCTCTCTCCTCAATGCTGCTGTAATCATTACTACTGATGGCTGGCTGGTGCGTGTATATCTCGATTGTAGAAGTCAGCAGATTGCTGCAGTATATGTACTAACCGCCACAAGCATACCGGCAAGTTGGCAAACTTTAAAATGCTATGAAGTGTATCACGGTTTTGCTAAGGTTAAACAACGAACTTGTATAGATTCCTCAACACTTAATATACCATCCATGTTCCAAAGACGTTGTGATTATCATCGCTAACCGTACTTGCTCATCAGCAGCGTGCTCACGCGGTAAAGACTTTATTAAACACTGCAAAACAGATGAGCACGATTTAATCACATAGTCACCTGAGCATCCGAGATCCTCCTGTGCGACGTGCTGATTTCGGGAAAGTTCTTGTCTAATACATAGATGGCACTAGGAGGCCATCACCGTCTCCTTAATCCATAGCCATGTTGATTGTTTAGCTTTATTTTCCATTTACAAGCATGTTTTATTGATGCTGCTTCTGTAGCTCCACCAATACGAGTCTCTATTGACTTTGTATGTATCATAACAGCAAAGGGATAGGCATCGGTATAGTTAATAACGGCTTTCATGTGTTCTTCATTTCGAATGCATCTACGACCTTTCTTTTTACCTTTCTCGAAGATGCCATCGGGACGCTCCTCAGACTGTTTGACTCATTTTTGCGCAGTGTCAACGTGAATATCCAGTTGTTTCGCTGCAGCAGAAGCACTCATACACTTTATCAATCTTCAGTTTGAAAAACTAGCCTTATCTTGTCAATTCGAAGACGGGTGCCAATATGCGTTGAAGACGGACAGGCAAACTGCCTTTCATACGGCGCTGATGACACAGTGTCGTCCTGTCCGACTTCAACTGGCAAGGACCCAAGACGATTCAACACCACCACCACCATTGTATGCCCTGCTAGCAACGCTGAATGTAGCAGTTTCGCAGGTCCTTCGATTGATATGCTTATGGATCCTTTTATTGTGGGCAAAATTCGATGATCTCTTGCTTCCTTTTTTATTATTGATTACAACCGTACAACTAGCATCCTGCATGCAAAATCAGCTATAAACTCTCTTAGACAGAAATTTGGCTTTATTTTTATTAAAAGTACAAAAACGTCATGAACAAGAACAAGCACCTGGCATCATGTATATTTAGATCTTGCTTTCGCGGCTATCAACAGTGGCAACGACTTTGGCGTAGGTTTCTCGGTTGTTGATGGCATTCATGCCCTGTGGAATGGTGGAAAGTTGATAGACCTTGTGGTACAATGCTGGTTTCACCTTGCCAGACTCAAACAATTCAAAGAGGGCTTTCCAGACCTTGGGAATACTTTTTACCTCATTCTTGGCATATGCGCCCCAATGAACACCGCTAGTCTCCAAGTTATTAACATTGGATCGATAGTAAGGTAAATTTTTTCATAACTTACACAATGGAAATATTCTTCAAGAGTACACGGTTGGTAGGTAGCTTTTCAAAGTTACCCTTGGCGAAACCAACGACAATGATACGGCCATTCCAAGCAGTGCATTTTGTGCTATTTCAGAAGCAAGCTATAAATATAAGCGTACGCCAGTAGCAAAAGGATTGATAGTTTACCTTTCTTCAACCAATCCTACGGGATCGTAGACGACATCGGCACCGTGGCCGTTGGTGATTTTCTTGACTTGATTAGTCCAATCCTTGTCACGATAGTTGATGGCATAGTCGGCACCGAAGCGCTTGGCAATATCGAGTTTGTCCTGAGAACCAGCAGTGGCAATGACTTTCGCGCCTAGCGCCTTTGCAATTTGCACAGCAGCGATGCCAACGCCGCCGGCGGCTGCGTGCACCAAGCAGTACTCGCCAGCTTTCAACTGTGCACGCAAAACAAGTGCTGCGTAGGAAGTCGGCCAGGTGATGTACAGACTGTGTCACGTGCCGCACATATTAGTCAAGCTTAATGCTGCTGCTTGCTTATCTGCTTATCACATACCCCGCAGAGTCTTCGAACGAAAAGTTCTTGGGAATAGGCAAAACTTTGTCTGCATCGACGGTAATCACTTCTGCGAACGAATATCCAGAACCGAAAACTCGGTCACCGGGCTTATAGTTGGGGACGGTGCTCTTGAGCACGATACCGCTGAACTCGCCGCCGGGGACGAAGGGGAACGGCGGCTTGATCTGGTACCGACCTTGAATCTGCAAGAAGCAGCAAATCAGTCAGTCAGTTAATCAAGAATAAGGTTGAAAAGTATAGAACTCTTTCTAATATACCATGAGCGTGTCGAAAAAGTTCAAACCGACAGCCTTGACTTGCACTTGCAACTCGCCTTTCTTGGGCTCAGGAATGGGCACATTGTCTGAAAGGACAAGCTCATCGGGACCCTTGAGCCACTTGTTCACAACGTAAGCCTTCATACTTGTAGAATAGATATGTGAAACGGTTGGAGCAACGAGACGGGACCGGTGCTCAAGAAATAGGCGTGTTTTTGCATTAAAGATGAGCTAATGTTAAATCTCGTTTTCGCACGAGCAACTTCTCCGCCTCAAGCAAGCGAGGCACAAACCGACAAGGAACAAAGATCAACACCATCGTGGACGATCGAGTCCAATCGCTCAATCATCAAACTGCTGAAAGAAGCAGTTGATATCTTAACAGCCATTTGTAGTATTTTTAATGATCTAAGGATACAAGGTATCTTACAATATGCTAATCATCTAGCTAGCCCGTATTACCAGCCCATTCTTGATAGCTGTATCTCCTGCATCGCTTGCTGTCAGAGATAAGATCAAGCGACAACTGGATGTTACATGTGGGCAATGGAATACAATTGTGGTCAACCAGGCACGAGTTGACAGGATGATTCGAAACGTGATAATGCACAAGAACAAGAATGAATTGAATAGTTGTGGCGGTGGTGTGGTTCGTGATGTAAGATCACGACGAGATATGTTGTCATTGCCAGTATCATCAGTTAAATAAATGGAAAATTGTTGTTGCTGCTGCTGCTATCATCTCCACTTTATCTCCTTGTTGATTTCTGCCTTGTCAAACGAACGTGAACCCTTTTCTTTCCCTTTTTGTCATTGTTTCCGACAGTAGAAAACCATGTGCCGTCTGCTGCTATACAAGGGGAAGCAGCCGATCCTGTTAGCTCATGCAAGTACATTACAACGTGTAAATGGCAAACTGGCGATCTAACACGATACGTAGCTGCTAACAAGACCGGCGCATTCAATCATTAACCAATCGTTTGATTCTCGATTGCGGATAGATCATCGGCGACCCCTGAACGGTGAATATTCATTGTTTTGCTCGACATATCAACAAAGGTTTATGCTGAATGGATCTTTAAGGCGACGGTTTCGGCGTAGGATGGTATGACAGCGAAAAAGACAATATCGAGTCCGAGGCGGCAACGATGACGCCGTGCATCTTTACGTCTGTGACACCTGCATGGAGCAACTCTAACCTGGTCCGACTGGCTGAAAAGATCAAGAGCCCTTTATTATTCGCACATGTGCGTGCAAGCACGTCTGGAGCCGTGACAGAGGCCAACTGCCACCCTTGGAAGTACGTGCAGTGACTTGCTTGGAAACGTTTCAGGGACTGACTCACTTTTAAAAAAAGTTATGGGCGTATAATGTGGATGCACAATGGAGGAATTGCACAATTCAACAAGGTAATGACGCCATCCCCCTTAAAGAAAAGACATAAATGTAACATGATCAGGTTAATTAACGTTTTTTACACAGATTAAACGAAAACTTCAGAGTTCGCTACCTGAAGAGTTATATTTGTTTGTTGAAGGCAACACCGATTCAGAGTGGGCATTCGCCTTGTTTCTGAGCTTTGTAAGCGTTTGATCATAAGTGGCATAGGTATACTTGTATATTCATTCAAGGTGTATGTGCTAGCTAGAGGACCCAAAGGCAGAGCGGTTCAAGTATCAGGAGCTCAAGGATGCAATGCTCAAGACCATCGCTCAGTTAAACGAATGGGCAGAAGAGGAGAATATCACAGAGGTAGGGCTAACGGTGGTGGTATCCAAATTATATGGATATTTGCGGCTAATGTCAGCAAAATCTTACTAGCCGTCCTTACTTAACTTTGCCGTGACGGATGGGGAGTCCGTTGTCTGCGTACGATATATCAGCAGCAAGACTGAAGAGGCAGCATCGTTGTACTTTTCATCAGGAACGAAATTTGAGTGTTACCGACCTGGACATTACCGGATGGTGAAAGCTGACAGAAGAGAAGACATGGTGGTTGTCGCCAGTGGTAAGTTTTTATTGTTGGTTGAAAATGGTTGCGACGTGGAAGAGTGGCAGGCGAAAAACCAAGTATCTAAATTCCGTACCGTAGAACCGCTGACATTCGAGAAAGCCGATTGGTTGACTATACCCACAAACACAGTGATGGTCATTACACCAAAACTGAACGTTTTGATGCAGCCCATCAAAGACAAATTTTATGCGGATGAACGAGGATTAGAAGTCAAAGTGGGTCAAGGTGGTGAAGATGTAGCTAGGATACCCGAGCCTCGCGCTCAGATGATTGCGCACTTAGCGCACTTGTCATGTTTGTGACATTAAAGAATGGGGATTGGCAAAAAAGGAATAAGGATCTGCGCGTGAGTGTTAAAAAAGAAAGTTGCGGACTCCTGACCCGAAAAGGGATCTCCCTAATGTTGAAGAGATTCTGGACTGCAGGCAACAAAAATGGCTAACAACGTTAATTAAAGAAGAAGAGTACATAGTCTATTAAATATAGTAACCAACATTCCAAGCAGCAGCATGGGCTTGGCGGCCAGCGACTGCGCACAGTTGCCAAATAGCTTCTAGCCCAAAAGATGCATATCTGGGTGGCTAAGGCACACCTAGAAGATTTCCGTCGCCGTCGATCCAAAAAGAAAAGATCGGTCTCTCGTCCAATAATATAGCAACTTTAAAAATAGTCGAGGTCTGACAAGCTCTCGACCTTCCTTTATTCCCTCTTTCCTTCTTTCCTTTCCTTCATCTTCTTTCCCTTCCCTTGCAGTCGCTATGCTTGGCCTATCGACCGAAAAGACTAACTTTTACACACCTGTGAGAGGCAACAAGCGTCTCACATTCATCCTTTTGGGCATTGTATCCTTCATTGTCCTTTCCCTTTTTACCTTTTCACGAGCGACCTTTGGTCTTAGCGGTTGCGTCGGCGGTCGCACTGTGCGTTCCTTCAACGAAGCGTTCGCGTTCTCTGCGCCCGCCTCCTTTAGTCGTTTTGGCAGCGGTCAAGCGTCGTTTGTTGACCTGAACAAGCTAGAAGCGACTGCAAATGCCAAGGATAACCAGGAACACGTACTCATTCTTACCCCACTCAAAAACGCTGCTCCGTATTTGCCACGCTACTTTGAACTCATCGACCGAATGACTTATCCCAAGCACCTCATCTCCATTGCTTTCCTGGTATCCGACACCACGGACAATACCGTCGAGCTTCTGCGCGAGCAAGCCAATGTTCTGTTGAACCGCCGAGATCCCGAACAGCGATATCATCACATTGCTATTTACGAGAAAGATTTTAACTTTGAGCTACCAGAGGACAAGCGACACACGTTTGAACTCCAGCCTTTGCGACGGTCGTACATGGCTCGATCCCGCAACTACCTGCTCACAGCTGCTCTCCGCGACGAACATGCCTGGGTCTTGTGGCTCGACGTCGATCTCGTTGAATACCCACCAACCATTCTCGAGGATTTGATGAGTGTTGACGTGGACGTTGTTGTGCCTAACTGCTTGCGCGAGACTGAAGACAACTCGTTCTGGGGTTACGACAAGAATAACTGGCAAGAGACTGAGCAATCCCTCGCTATGCAGAAAGATTTGGATCCCGTAAGTAACTATGCTTATCTACTCAGACGCTATTGCATGGTCCTTATCTTTTCCTTTCTTTTCTTTGCAATGCTTTCTCTTTGTAGGACTATGTCTTGTTGGAAGGTAAGCTTCTACATCCGATAAGGAGAGACTGAGTGAGGGGAAAAACGGGGGGAGCGGGGATTTCTTGTTCTCAGGGGGAAACACATACCATTTGCAAGGAGAGAGACAAGCGAGATAAGACGGAGATCCATTTGCTAATAACTGTACGACCATCTAGGTTACTATGAATTCCTCACCAACCGTGCTCTCATGGTTGATATGCCGACACATCTCGGCAAACTGAACAAGGTTCCTCTGGATGGTGTTGTAAGTAGCAGAAAACGGCAATGACATTGTCTTTCTTTCTCTTTTAACTAAGCATACCTCTCTAGGGCGCCACCTTCACTCTGGTCAAGGCTGTGGTACACCGTGAAGGTGCAAACTTCCCGCCCTATGTCTTCCAGCACCAAGTGGAGACCGAAGGCTTTGCAAAGATGGCAAAGGCAATGGGTTTCGGTGTATGGGGATTGCCTGGTTACCTTATTTACCACGTCATGAACCACTAATGTACTGACTGCACTGTCTTTATTTTTCTGCAAACGCCCATCCTCCTCCTCCTACTCCCATCTATCACCCACATATCATGCATTTATTATTATTTGCTCTCTTTCTCTCTCTGTTCACCTTGTAATACTCTATTACTTGTTTTCAATGATTCCCCATATCCTCGCTAAACACATATACATTGCCAGCCGGCATTTAATTTCCTGCATCTAATCTTTTTAATTCAATGCATCAATGTTTACAGGGGCAATACTGTTTGTACCAATTTGAATAAAATGAAACGATTTGTATTCATACAGGCCTAGTCTGCGTTTCGCATGTGAATACGCTGTACGTCTAAGTATGTAATCAGAATATGTAGGAAAGTAGAAGGTTTGTGGGTCAGCTCAAAAATTACCTGGTCGTCGCATATGTAGGATTTCTTGATCCGCAATAAACGATCCCTTTCAGGCAGCAGGATTATCTTTGTGATCTTGGATGTTCACACCGTTGTATGTCTTCGCGAAACAACGTGCTACTGAATATTTTTGGCCGTGCAAATAGATCACGCGGTATGAACAGTCGGTCTCTGTCTATATTGTTACTTTTTCTACCAGATGTATTGCATAGGACATGGCGTGTATTCGTGTTCCTGGGAGTAGTGGGATCTACAGCGGCGGGTGGCCTGTTGTGCAAGGTGTGACGAATATAATTGAAAGTGATACAAGGGCAAGCAACAGTGAAGATCAAGAAGACGACAGCCTCTTTTTCTTTTTTTTTTCCAGTTGCAGTATGTACACAAGTGTGGTGGCACGATGAACGGCATTTTTCCGGGCGAGCGGCAGCAGTAACACATCTGCGTTTCTCACAGCAATAAGCAAAAACGTGGTTACATGCCAATTCTTCTGTATTCCAGGTACTCATTGCTTGTACATCAATGTTAAAATAGAATATGGGACCATAAAAGTTTTAGCGTAGTGTCGATTTCAGTGTCTTATTGGCTCTTTAGGCCACATCTTATTATTCTCAATATACCTAACGCCACTACGTGGATGCACTTGGAGTCTTCGATGTTTCGACATAACACCAATTTGTGACAAATATCATATCATCAAGATGCATACATGGATACAGTAGTATAGATGATTTACGGGCGTTGAATAATGAATGCATACAAGCTGTATGCACCTCTGTTTGAGTACTGTAATGGCTGCAGGCATCCTCGATATGTTTTCTTCAAACTAGATATTTTACGAACATAATCTGTCATGATACCAATTAAAGAAGAGCAATGACATACATAGACGATAAAGAGTTCTTTACTTCCAAACAACTTCCTTGTTTACTGCTAGAACATGTGGTCTCTACTGCGGGAAATATGACATTTCCATTTGAAAAATCAGTACGGAGCTGTTTATATACCTATCCTGAGAAAGGATGCAGAAACTACGTCAGCAATTGCTTTGGCTTTCATATTTTCCTTCAACGAGAATTCATTATTCATCCACGTAACGCTTATCTCTAAGATCCTCTCCTGGCCTATTTCATTATACGTGTTACGTTGTATGTCTCATGTGAATTTCTACATAGTATCTTTAGTTTCGCCACTGGATTCCGCTCAAGGATAGTATTAAGACACTAATTTTTCTGCAATCGGTTCGTCAAGAGCAGTCGCAGAATGGGTAAAATATTTGACACCGGTTTCTACATGCTCAAGTTTACTTAGAGCAACAACATGTGATATCAATTGAATGTCAAAAAGGTAACATGTGAATTCTATTTCGGAAACTTGTGCAAGGATATGCATAGTGCGAAAGAAAAAAAAAAAGAAGAGGGATGCGATGATGGAGAATAAAGACTACACAGAGTGAATGCAGTAGTGAGGGACGAAAATTTTGTGTGTGTGAAAGAGTTGTTAGCTAGCTTTACAATGCAATGTGTAAGGGGGGATTATGCGGGTGTGTGTGCTTTTTCCTTTCAATGTTTGTTCTCTTTAGATTTCGCGGACGATGGCTTCAACATCAAGGTTTTCGTAGATGATGCGATAGACGGTGGTGAAGAGCGGGAATTCTTGGACCATGTTGCGAGCAGACAAGAATTCATTGACTTCCTTGGCGGTCAAGGTACCTTGTAACTTTTGTCCGTTCAACAATTCAGCTTCCAATTGCTCGATAGGTCGCTTGCTCTTTGCAAAGGCTTCAGCGACCTTGCGGTTGCGACCGCCAGTGCAGGTGGTGATCAAGTCAGCGGTGCCGCAGGATTCAAAGAAAGTCTCGGTCTGGACGACATCGCCGAAGAAGCTCTGGCCAAACTTGCGCATTTCCATCAAACCACGGCGGATAATTGCAGCCTTTGTGTTGCTTCCGTAACCAAGACCATCCGACAAGCCAGCACCGACAGCGACAACATTCTTGAGCGCACCGCAAAGTTGGACACCCACGTGGTCCTGAATAACATTGATACGGAAGTAGGGAGTGTCAAACAGCTTGTGGAACACAGCGCCGTCTTCCAAGCTGGTGCAGCCGACGGTAGATTCGCAGAACTTTTCGCGAGCGACCTCATCCGCAATGTTGGCACCGCTCAAAGCAGCGCAGGGAATATCGAGGATACGGGAGATCTCTTCAGAGAAGAGGTGGATGCCGTTAGGAGTGATCTCGAGACCCTTGATAAGTGAGATAGCACGGGCATTGGGAGCCAAGTGACCCTTCATCTTTTCGCATACACCGCGGACGAACTGATGCGGCAAGACAAAGACGATCAAGGTGGCATCCTTGCAGGATTCAACGACATCGGGGATGGCACGCACATTCTCGGGCAATCGGACGCCAGGCAAGTACTTTACGTTTTCGTGCTTGGTGTTGATAATATCAGTCAATTTTTGGCCATCAACTTGTTCTTCAAAAACCCATTGGCGAACAGAGGGTGCAAACAGATCCTTATGCTTCAATGCATTTTCGCCGACAATCTTGGCAATTGCAGAACCCCTACACAGATCATTTGATAAGCACCCTTTTGCAGTCCCTGAATTGGACCAAACGATGGCTTACCAGTTACCAGAACCGATAATGCAAACGTTTTCGACAGCCATTGTTTTTCGAAATAATGAAGCCAAAGGAAAGGATACAACAAAGAGAGAGAGAGAGAACAAAAAGAAGAAAGGAAATAACGACACCGCAAATGCAGCTTGGTATATATATAGAAGAGCATCGGAAAGATATTTTTTTAGAGCTTGACTAAACGATGGACCTGTCGGGCTCCACAAATTTTTTTACAGCTTTTTCATGTGCCTGAAACAGCTGAAACGTAGCAACGGACCTTGCGATTTCGCTTTATATGTCTGATACAATGCCATTCTTTATTCGTACAACATATTCTTTTTGCAAAAAAAAAAACACTTCTGTTGCTTACAGCGCAAGTACTGGTTGATTTGTCGCCGATAAGGTGCACGTCGTGATTACCTTGATAATTTTGCCACTGTCCTGGAAAAAAAGGGTCCCGGTCGTGATTTTCGGTTCCGCAACGGAGTGCCTTGGAAAGTTACGTCAGTAGCACGATTGCGAGACTGATAACAGGTTAGCAGAAGACCCAGGCAGAGCTCGTCAACCGGTCTGCATTGTATGTGGCAGAATGGCACCCGTTAAGCACTGCAAACGCTTCGTGTTTCTTTAAAAGGAACCCATAGGCGATCGGTCCTACTGCCAGATCGCGATGCTGAAAATCACGGGAAGGGCACGTGGCCGACAGAATGTCGTTTATTTTACCTCGTCGGTCCCAGAAGCGAGCTAGACTTAACTTTTGTGGGCCCGCGCGCGCGCGCACTGATGGTGGTCTTGATCAACGACAAGAACGACGCTGGTGCTTCTTACATCATTTGCCATCCCGTCTTCTCTCCGCTCAGGTACCTCGTTGTAAATTTTCCGGGTGGAAAGCCGCTAAATAGTGCGGGTAACTGCAGCGAGACAGAGTTATCGGCAGTATCGGGGAACCATCGCGTTATCCGATCCTAACCCTTCTTTGCGTAGTTGGAAACTTTATTACAACTTATTTGCGTTATTTGGTATAAACCGCCCGAACGAGATACCGCTTTCACTAATTCCCTAATACAGAAGACGTCAAATATGATAAATCGAGCAATCGTTGTTTTGCGTATGTACACACTTCAGTCTGTACGTTCTTCGTTTAATTATCCTAGGCAACTTGCAAAATATCGTTCTCTCCTGTCGGGATGAGAATCGTGCTGGTTAGGTAATTCATGGCTTATCTCAATTTGACAGCTCAGAATGAGATGCATAGTGCAAATCTTATTTAAAGATCCGTTCCAGTTTAGACCTCATGAACGAAATGGTTCGAGTAATGTAATATGTAGCCCTCCGTTCTCAATGTCCTTTCATGTGAACTTTTTTGATTTCATATTGCTTCTTTGCTACGAAGATTTACAGCGATGCAGCAGAACAACTTCCTAACGGCATATAGAAAATGAAACGCCGTATAGGTTATCAAATTCTCAATTTTTTGAGCTACCTTCTAATGAATCTTTGTATATAACGAGAAAGCAAGTATGTAGAGCCTTGGCCTGGAAAAACTGCTGCATTTATCTATGCAAACTCGTTAAGATATCAAAATGTAAAGGTCAACCTTTTGAAGTTAATCCCAATTCCTTTAAATAAATATTCATTTTAAAAAGTTGGATGCTGGACAGCTTTAGTAAATCAGAGTCTTTCAGTACATTATATTATTTTCAAAACACCAAAAAGCACTCAAGACTAACACATGAATCCAACAGCAAGAGGCTAACAATGACCATTAAAATGTTTCCATGGTGACTTTTGTGAAATACTTTAGCATTATTATACTTTTTCGTACTACTCAATGTTAAGCAGCGAGAATGTCACTGGGATGGTAAGGAGCTAATGTACGTATGTTTCTGTTCAAAACTACTGAATAGTGTGTGCCATTTACATATTAGGTCATATCAAGCGCACTCATGATGATTGATGTAAAATAGAGCGTTACATTATCGGTTACGCATAATAGCTTCAAGCATGTCATCCAACAAGCATCGGTGTAAGACCGACGGCTAGAGTCCTTCATACGCAGAGGGACATCAAACGAAAAGAAGCTTTATAACTCTGTCCCGATTTACTGGTTGTACCTATTTCCTACCTGGAATCAACTCGCGATGCAGAAATCAATTGTTTCGTATATAAATTTTAAATGAGGTGCATTGCTTTCTGTATATTCTATGGATACTTGGACGCAATGATTAAAATATTCGCATAAATTTGTGTTAAGTTGGGAGAGAGGAGGAAGGGAGCTGCGGTCGCCAGAGAGCCAATTGAAACCAAGCTCAAAAAACGCGGTCAGCAAATTCTGCGACAGGTTCTTTTCACCGGCGTGAATCCAGACAAAAGATCCAGTAAGTCAACTGGTAAATCTTTGTCAAAGTCTGCAAGCTTTCTAATCTCGTCAACCGCTTAGATCCGTTCAAGTACTGAATAACTTTTTGGATTCTGGAACGATCGTCATGGCGCCTCAATCAGATCAGCTCAATGAGCGATTTGCTGGGTATTGTTCAAGTGCCGAGTGCTGCGACGCGTGTGTGCGTTTTACTAACACGCTTGTTTATAGCACCTTTCGAAAGCTACTCGATACGATTGAAAGAGGAAGCGAACAATGTTCGACTGATCGACTTCAAACATTTCTCGAGGAGAAAAGCAAGCAACTGTCCCTGGCTCTGGATACCTTTGGAGAACCATCAACCCAGTCGCGCAACAAACTGACAAGCGGAAATGTATCAGTCGACGGCAAAACAATCAATTTGACGCAGGGTGAAAAGAACTACATCACGTTGCTTTCTGATATATTTCACATCAATGAACTTTCTTGCGCTTCGCTCTGGTCAGCATTTCGGCAGGAGCACAAGGTCAACGTACCGGACGACAAACTTTGCGAAGATATCCATTTGATGGATCGTGTTACGAGATTTTACTTTGACGAACGTATCTGTCTACTCCAGTGTGTCGCATCATTGCTACGCATACACGACGATGTCGAGCATGTATTTTCTTCTATCGCTGACTATGCAATTTCACGCATCGTAAAAGATGACTTTGTGGAGAGGATTATCAAACAATTCAAAAGATCGGTGCGCGCTCAAGTACCCACCAGGTTCCAGACAAGGAGTGAAACGGCTAGCAGCTGGGCAAATCAGAATCTGCGAGAGCAAAAAAGCTTGTTGGAAATTATCTGTCTGATATACCCTCCCTCGTTGTGTTCACCGCAACGCGTTTTAGCTCTCATCCAAGAATTCGAAGCAAACAGCTTTGGTCGCCAACAGGCCACCATGTACGCTCTTGATCACGAAGGAGCTGTCCTGCTAGAGGAAGTATCTCACATGTGTGTCTTGACTTCGGTGGCGATTCTACGCTTGCCGTTCTTACGCCCAGTATTATCTATACGACCAAAAGGAGAGAACTTGCTCGATGCACCCGATGTTCTAGTCAAGATTGGACAGGTAGCACATTACCTTGGCGACAAACCAGAGCATTCCGTCTTCCTGTTGGCATGGTCGTATCTGCTCAGCTATATCGACAATTTACTACCTGCCGAAGGATGCCCGCAACCTTACCTAGATCTTGAACATTTGATTCACGGAAAGCTGGAATTGAGTAATCAATATCTGCTGAAAGAGGGACCTTCTCGCAGTATCAAGCTCCCAGAGAACCCGGTTATTGCTCAGTCTCCCAGAGTCTACGAAAGATTTGCAGGCAGATCACTAAAACTCGGCGTATTCGATCACATGAGCTCCATAATCCAAAGCCGTACTTGCGGTGTCTCTGATGAGGAAGGAGCTGACAACTCTGGAAATCGACAAGTGCTCAAAGAATTGCTCAACGCTTTCTTATCTACTACTCCACCTGTCGCGCTACATTCCGAAAGCTACGGCAGTTTGGTTCAGTGTGTACGGTTGCTTTTCTTGGATCAAGCCGAACTCTGCCTGCAATTCTGGAAGAGCGAAGCTGAATCGAATGCACTCTTATCACTGGTTGAGACAGCTCGTGGCGGATTTCCTGTCGACTTTTTGGAGTTGGTCCAGCTTCTATCATCGCTTTCTGGAGCCGGTGATCACTCATCTGCTTCCAAAGAATCTGCTCGCTGCGTCGTTGAATATTTCAAGTACATACCGACATTGACGACGGAACTCAAGGCCAACGTCAACTTGCAACTACGCAGTGAAGATGAACAGATGATAGCATTCTCAAACGATCCTATTCGGCTTTCAAGCGCGATCAACGAGATAAACGGCGTGTCCGTTCCAGCCGGTACACTTGGCACGCTTATTCCTGGAATCGATGAAAGACGGATTGTGCGATGGCGGATCAACTACTCTGGATGGCATTTGATCGCAGTAATTTTAGCCACCTTCATCGAACGACAAAAGACGAACAACTTTGATCGCTCTCAAACCAACGTAGAGGATGCAGATCTCACGCTGGAAGGCCAGAACATTGAAGTTATCAACTCCATACTGGAACTCTTACACCGAGTCTTCCAAGCATGTCCAGGCTTGGTACCGGAATTAGTTAACCACGTCGAAGAAATCCGCAATCCGGCAGTTACAGCTAGTGGACCGTACATCTTGATCTCCTTGCTCTGTCAAGTGCTATCAATTTGCTGCTCAATTGAACCTTGTCCTGTGAACACCACTAATCTTGCACTTCAGTGCGTTACATCGCTGTTACCTCACTACAGAACGGAAATATGGACATATCTGGAGACAGCACCTATTTTACCTCGTCCGAATGCCGGCCAGGGCCTTTCAGCACGGTTCCCTGTTGCATCGAGGGTGTCTACAGATCCTAACTGCCAGATCCAGCACATTGTAGCTAACGTGGAGTGCAAGAAAGGCGAGTATACCTTGCTTCTGGCCTTCTTAAATCTTGTCACTGCTCTCGTACGGGACGTGCAAAGACATTGGTGGATCCACCCTCAGCAAACTGGTGATAACCAATGGATAATCAGTCGTCAATACCAGATCGAGACGCTCTATCTCTGTTTACACTATCTAATGCTCGACGTATTTCCATCTTATGCAAACTGGCGTTACCGATGGCTGTCTCAGCGCTTCCGAATCGGATCCAAAGTTATCTCCATTTTTATCGAAATCGCTCAGTATTTCCGTGATCCAGACGCTGCTGCTGTAAGCCGTGGATTGTCCCTTGACAAGCTGCGAGAAGATATTCTTTTCAACTTTTTATACGAGGGAGGCGCATACCACGTAGAACCTTTGCTAGAGGTGCTATCCGCTGGAGCAAAAAAGGCAGACTTTCTTTATCGCGCTCAACGTTTCGGGGAGGCAAAACTTGCGGAACGACTCACTATACAGACGTTCGAATTTATCAAGATTCTTCTCCAGCGACAGTTAGAAGCGATCGCTCGTGGCGACAATGTACGTGAAAGTACTCTGGAGCGTATGATCTT
Source organism: Rhizomucor pusillus (assembly GCF_041956525.1). NCBI lineage: Eukaryota > Fungi > Mucoromycota > Mucoromycetes > Mucorales > Lichtheimiaceae > Rhizomucor > Rhizomucor pusillus. The sequence goes on from NW_027192153.1 coordinate 809,925, forward strand.
GGAGCGACCGAACGAAACCAGCGCACCAGATTTCTTGCTGCGGCTCACACGACATATCAACTACAGACACAACGCTGCGATTCCCATTCTCGCCACAAATATCGTGACGTTACTGTGTCGCACCTCCCAGACATGGGCTAATCCACCCGACTTTGTCGGGCATTTGGGTGACAAGGAGCAAGTGCAAAGCATCATCAAAACCTATCTCAGCATTGCTCAAGATCAATTCCAAAGCGAACGGTTGCTAACATCCATCTGGCAAATGATTATTCTGTTGCTGGAGACACAACCCAGTCTTGGATTACTGTTCCTTGAATGTGGAGAGAACATCCTGCCTAGTCCCAAGTCGGCGATCAAGTTAATGGAAGAACAGAAGAAGCAGCAACAGGCTGCTAGTCGATTGAACCAGCAACCGCCTGTAGAATCAGCCATTCGCGTCGCAATCGATTCACTAAGCCATTGGGAAATGCTATCGATGGAAAAACCGACGGTCCTGTCGAACTTGCTGCGATTTTTGGCAACTTTCTGGCAAACAGCGTTTCAGCACCATGCTTTGCTTCAACGTACAAGAAGCGACAGCGCGCTGTGGGATGCACTTGGCAAGATATTGCTAAATCCAACAAACATGGAAATCCCGCGACAAGAATTTTTGGAGCTGTATCCAACAGAAAACATATCGATTGATGATGATATGGACGGTGCACCTTTGCTAGAATTATCAAGCAACAACAAGGCTGTTCGACGAGTATGCTGCTTAAACGTCAGCAAAGCATTTGCATTGAGAATTATGGCGTTCGAAATTCATCTGACGGCTTGCAGTCACCTGACTGCAACATCGATAGCTGACCAGCTGCCTGCAGGAATCAAGACATTGCTAGGTAAAATAAGCGACCAAAGCAAGCTCGCTGCGCTGCGCTCGTCTGCCATCAAGAACAGCTTCAATCAACGCTTGCCGGAAGATGTAAAAAATGTGGCAGAAGATCTATTGCAAAAGGTTGGCGGATCCGGTACTTCAAGCCTGCTCTACAAGGTTGGTCCTATCGGCTACGGTGACAACGATGCAGAGGATCAACCACGGCAATACGGCGATTTGTTCTTATACGATTTACGCATTGCAGAAGCGCGGATCAACAACCTGGTTAAAGAAATTGCAGACAAATATCAACTAGAAGAGCATGACGATATCATTGTTACTCCTGCCGTTCTCGCCGTGCGAAAGGTCAAAGCAACAGCGGACCGTCTCAAAACAAACATCTGTCTTGCCAACCATAATTCCTCTTTGGTGGACTCTGAAATTATCCTTCTACGCTCTTTCAAGACCTTCATCGAAACCTGCTCCGGTCATGCGTCGGATATATTCTGGGGAAGCAAGGCTTCAAACGCCAAGTCGACTGTGCTCTTCGAATTTATAAAGAGCGTACTTCAGCATGCAGCGAACGAAAACAGAGACGATGGCGTTACATTAACAATTTATGCGACCTTGATCGAGTTTCTGCGCGGATTGACCGAAGACTGGATTTCGTTGGTTCAGGATGGTTTAGCCGGAAGACAACAACAGCACATTGATGAAATCGTGTCGCTCCTAGAAGGAAACTGTCGTCTGCTTCTTCGCGATAATTTCTCGCTGGTTGATAGTGTCCGTGGCTACACTGCAGTGAGCTTCCATCGGCCGCTGTTAGAAACAAATCTTTTGTTACTGCGGACATTGCGCAAGGCTTCCAGCGGCGGCTCAAGAGATCCACTGTCGGTCAGAATCAAAGATTCTTTATTGATATTGCTGAATGCAGCCTGCGAAAGCTTGCAACTCGCTGCTACCAAGGCCACATCTTTCATTGCAGCTGGAATTCAAGGCGAACAAGCCGAAGAATGCATCAAGGATTGCACCGTCATCACCGCCATCGTTATGGAGCTCATCAACAAGACATATCAACCTGATGCAAACGAATGGTTACCTTCTTTCTCCCGCTACGAAATTATACCCTCATTGCTACGCTTATTGCATGACGGAATTGGCATGGAGGTCAATGAAATTGATAGGTACGGTACAGTGGATTCTACTTTGGGATAATGGCTACATGTCCACTAACGCTTCCATTGTAGACAAATTAGCAGTGGTGGTCAAAACTTGTATGTGTCTCGGTACGCAGAAAATGCACTCTACCTACTCCTAATTATGTCCGGCAACCGGCTGGCGGCAGAACAGCTCTTACGCCAAGGACTAATCGACGTATTATGCCACAATCCCTTGACACCTATACTCCAGCAAGGTTCTCTCGATCTCTTGATTAGATTCCAAGAAGGTTCAGGTCGCAACCAAAAGCAAGCTGTCTATGTAGAAAGAAATCCTCTGCACGTGACATGGTGCCACATGCTCTTTGTTGTCAGCAATATGATGCGTTCACTAGTCGACGATAACAAGGAATCAGATATCGGAGACCGGATGCTTCGCTCTACTGTTGCCTTTCTACAGATGTATGCATCCCAAATCCAACGCACGTTTGCTACAGCAAAAGGTGAAAGGGATTCGTTGATGGGATTATCACCTTCAGAATCCTTGTCGTCTTGCCACCTGGAGGAAATTGAAAGAATCACAATGATAATATTCGGTCTCGCCAAGCGATTCGATCGTGTCGTCTCGTATGCAGCAAACATATTCATCGCGTTTGGAGATTTCGCATTATCACTACTGCAGCGCTACTTGTACTACTTTACCCATCCACAACACATGCAGGCACAGCTCTACCCTATCAACCACATTGAGCGGCAACTCGCCGAACAATTCATTCCCTCATCACTCTCAGCATCTACATCCACAGTTCCTGCTGCAAACAAGACCAGCCGCCTTTTGCAAAGCATCACTCAAAAGATTGTGCGAATTCAACCAAATATTATGCTGGCGCTCATGCAATTGACCGAGGTTCAAAAAATCTTGACGGAACGGGATGTCGAGTGGCCGTTTGGCAACACTATCTTGGAACCCAACTCGCGTGTCGGTGACAAGGCATCGTTTGGAACCATGATCGAATGCATCAACGCTGGTATCATACTCCTCAAGGCTGAACACCACGGCAAATCAAAGCAGATCGCGCGGGGTCTGTTGTATCTCATTGAAGGATGCGCTGTATTGTTAACAACACAGACCGCCTTGTGGATTGCAAAACCCGAGTTAACCGACGATGTTCGACAAGAGCTAGCCGATGATAACCTGATTGACGTGGTCAACACATTGACGAAACTGTTTATTGGATTGGACAAGGCAGAGTTACCATTTTCTCTCAAACAAGGAAAAGACATGACAATGGTCCAGGCTGAGACACTCAAGCGATTCCTCACAGACAGATACTTTGGTTCTTTGTAGATGAAAACAAATAATAATAATAATAAAAACGAAAACTGCTGCGAATTTTCATTCGTTTCAACAATTAAGGTGCAGAAAAAGCTAATCTAGTATGGTATCCTGTGGATTGCATACATGATTGAAGAAGAAGAAGAGGAGTATTAAAGTTGCCTAGAGTGTGTGTTTCTACTACGTGCGTGTGTCTGTAAATAATAGAGAAATGCAAAATGGTTGGAGAGGATGCGTGGACTTGGTACAGTGTACCTTGCAACGGGGGGGGGGAGAAAACTAGTACAACAAGATTAAGATGCAGAGGTTGGGGGTTGGGTGGGGAGGATTAAGGTGTCGACAAAAATGATTTGAAGTATTCATATACGCTCCAGCTGATAGCAGTGCTCGGCATATGGGTGAGTACGCGAGGACGGAAACCACGGAAGAATCCACGGTATCCGTGCCGCTCTGATATGATCTTTGCAGCATCCCAGAAGCCGGAAGCATTGCGTATCCGAGGATCGTCTGAAGTTCCTCTAGTTTGGAGCAGGGTCTTGATAACGTCTAGCGGGGTTGTTATAGAAGACGCGACAATGCCGGCCAGCGCGCCTGCCGCTACGTGCGTTTTGGGATTATAAATGTGGGACGGGTTGAGTACGCTTTGAAAGTAGTCGTATGTTGCAAACTGGACAGATTGGAAGGGTATGGACATCGAGAGCGTAGTCGGAAAAGAAATATAGAATGCTTTGACGCCTTCTTTGGCACACACTGTTCGCGCGCATTCCCATATCGTTCGATGTGTCGAATTTGGTAACTGCATTCGTTGCTTGATCACTGATAAGATGCTTTCACCGTCAGTTCTTTTTTCATTCTTTTCTCTTTCTCTTTCTCTCTCTCTCTCCTCTTCCCCCCATCGCTCCTCCTTCCCCACTCGCTTCCAGCTCCACGTACCATCAAAGGGTGTCATAAACGCATCGTGCGTCAGCGTAGCACAAGCTCCTGCTGCTCCTGCTGCTATCAAATGTTGTGATCCTTCTGAAGCACTGAACCGTTCTTTGCAGTGTTCGAATGTAGCGAAATGCAGCGCGTGCGCTGGTCCAGCCCCCAATACGACCGAGAATACGCCTCGCCACAACTTTGTCCGCGACCACCGGATCGTCGTGCTTGCAGAAAGTACCTGCATTCGTGTCTATACAATGACGAGAATAAAATGAGTAGTTAAACTCTTGTTACATTGAGACATTGGTCTCGACGATGTCTTTCTCTCCCTCTCTCTCTGTCACTGCACATATATATATATATATATTTTTACCTTGATACTATCGACCGGGTACATTAAACAATGTTCGCCTATACCGGCAAATGCGCCTGCTATCGCGTTTTGCGCCATTGTCGAGTTCGCTCCGAGTGATTCATATTCGTACTCTTCGTCCATTTATACTGTCTGCAGTTTCGAGGACGACGACAAACGACAAAGCAATATCGCGACTGGTTGGTAATAGTTAACGTGACTTGTTACCCATCCGCTCGGCGAATTTGGCACTCAACGGGGTGGTCGTGGTTTGTGCATTGTATTATGAAATCTTTCAGTCAGTGTGTGTGTTTTGTTTCGTCGCAAACAAACACAATGATGATAAAGACCTCCAATGTCATCAATCGAACCTCCTCTACCTCTAGGCGTATCAGGCTCCTGGTTTTCGGATAACTGCAATAATTCGGTAGCAAAGGAATGCGAACGCGCAAAGATTTGCGTCGCTGAAGATGATGACTTGCATGCGTAATCCATAAAAAGACTAATATACACCGTAAAAACATCAGGGACTATTTTCTTTTGTTTTTTCTTTTCAGGGTTGCAGGAGGTGGAGCACGATGAGCGCACTGTACTGTACGCTTCTGCAAAGGTTTCTGCGTTAATATCCACGATCAATATAATATACACACACACACACATGCACATGATACGTATATTTGTAAACACTACACACTTTGCAAATTTTGACGTAATCGGACTCTCACGGAAGCAGAAAGAGACGGAAGAGCGGATAGTGTATGTATGACTTGCAAGCTTCATACCGAATGAATAAATGTACTTTTCGCTTTCAAAATGTCATCCGTTCCTCAGCAGCAAGGCAGAAATGGTCGCGCGTCTTGTCACGTTTTGCTGCATTTGCACATTGCTATCTGGAGTGCTGAAAGGAATGAGTTTGGCTTTTTAGTAGATGGCGGTACGACCAAATATATAATACATAAATTTTAACTCATGTATGTGTATACACATTATCATCTCATCGCTTCCAAACCTAAGTATACGTAGCAGCAATCGTGCTGCTAGTCTCGATCGACAGAGTAATTATTGCAGTAATATTGAAGTTCCAACCTTCCCCCAAGGACGAGGGTGTAATAAAGGTGGTCATGTGGAAAGCTTACAAGGAATTTCGTTTTAAACTTCACGTAGTATAGTAGTGGCAGCATACATAGTTGTAGAAACCATCTGCGCGTCAAAAAAGCTTCCATGCACAACTATTTTACAGGAATGCTTATATCAGCTTGATCCAAAATTCTCGAGTGCACGAGATTTGGACCCAGAAACAAGGATCCGCGTTCCAAACAAGCCTGATGAATTGCGACGAAAGAAACAGGAGGGAACTCAGTTCGTCATTTGATGGTTAGCGCGATATGCACGAGGTGCATTAATACCAGACATGGCCAATAACCGGATGTAGATCTTAAAGGACACTTGCTTTTTCTGGTGGGCCAAACCCGCGGCGTTCCTGGTGCTTGGGACAAGCGCAATTATATGCACCAAGCAATCCTGCATCGAATTTCTAACATGTCCAATGGCGATGTTTGACCATCCTTTTGCTACCGTGAAGAACTGATATTGGCTTTTTTGAATTTATTTGACAGATAACTAGTTTTGATGGATTTTTTACATACAGGGTGCCAAAGGAAAAGATACAGAAGAACATTGGAGATAGCATACCGATGTAAAGACGAAGGGGGAATGTAGGGTGATAATAATAAAGGAGGGAAATGGTATAAGCCTAAGATGCGCCATCGCCTTACAAGGAACGCATAGCACGCAAAGCGTTTGACGAATCCGAAAGGCCGAAGCGTTTGACGGTTTTCTGGGACCGAGCTTTACCATCCGCAGTACTGCCGTGCGCGTTTTCGCTGTTTTCATCCGAGCATGACTTGCGCTTCTGTGGGCATCCCGGCCGTTGCGGATGGCCCTTGTACGCGACGTTGGCTTTGGTATTGCTATCAATGCTGATATTTTCTTTTCGAGGTTGTTGAAGAGTTGTGACTGGAGCTGTGTGTTGCCTTGTGCTTGCCGGAACTTTGGGTGCAGGCTGATGCTTACTATTGTCACGGTCTTGAATGCATGTCAACATAATCTTAAGCCATGGCTGTTGGAAATGTTAGCGGACGCAACGGCAAACCAAACATTACAAGACCACTTACAGGAATATTCTCTTTGTTATCGAAGGCAATACGAAGGTTTTGAAAAGACTTTGACGACTTGCTTTTTGCTGATGCTGTCACATTCGCTTTATCGGCAAGACCAGCTGAATGTCTCGGACAGAAGGTGACCGAGCGACGCGTCTTGACGTCGTCGTACACCTTTTGGGCATTTCGTTGATTTTGTAGTTTTTCATATTCGAGATAGTAAGCTTTGATGGTATCAATCTTGATATCTTTGGATATCTTGAAGGATATGATGGTGAGAACGACATGTGGCGGCCATATTGTGTGCGGACTTACTTGTTCCGTGGCATCATTCCTATCCCCGTTCTGGATTAGTTGATGGGCAGAAAAGAGATCCATGCCAGGTAGCGATGGCAAGTCCCGGCAACCGGAAAGCATGCACAATTCTTTAATTTTCTCGTTGGACCAATCGGACAAGTTGAGTTCCTTGGCCGTGGAAAGATCTTTGAAAAGGACGCGTTTTGCGCTACCATCTTCTGCAAGATCGAACACAATGGCTGAGCAACCGTAGATAATTAATTCATGACTGTCGCTTTCGGTCAGAGCGGCTTCTGCTTTGCCGGTTTGAACAAAGTAGGCCAGCTGCGCATCTGCTTCCTGAGGGGCGACGATGTGTTCAATTTTTTCTGTTTTAAGTGCCTTTAGGAATATTTAGACCCCCTGGCAACGTTCAACGACGATGAAACATTGTCGTACCTCGGTGACGCGTCGCACCATCTTATTCGTCACCTGCAAGCCTTCTTCAAGAAGCTTTCGAGCACCTTCGCGTTTGCCTTGCTTCAATAGCGTTAGACCATCTTTCCATGCGTTTTCTCGGTGTCTTTCAGAGATTTTTTTCATTTAGTGAAACGTTTAGCTGCTATGATAAGGATCGCACAAAACCCGTACCGGTGCGCAATTTGCAAAGATTTTCTGCTGCATGCCAACGGTTTGCCATGGAAGACAATAATTGGAGTTACGTCGTGAGAGCGAAGCAGCTTTACTCGCTCCAGAAAAGCTTCAACGTATCTGTCAACAAAAAAGGAAAAGTATTCAGTCAGTTGGCGAGTGAAAACAATAGTGGAGCGTAGGTGTAAAAAATTGATAAGGCGTTGCAAGCGCAACGTAATGGCGAGAGAAACAGATGAATGACACGTACAACTCGGTCTTGTCATTAGTTGCCAGTTCCACAGCGTACTTTGAAGCACTTTGCCACAGCCAAGCACGGCCGTCCACAACCAAGGTCTTTCCAGCATACTCCTTGATGTGGAAAGGCTGATGTACAGACTCGACGTGCTTAATCAAGTCGGCGGAACCCATGCTGTTTACGCAATTGTGGAAACCACGATCACAGATGGGAAAAAGGCAGAAGAGAAAGGGGAGGAGTGGTGAACTGGGCAACAAAAATTTGGATGCACCGTTCTGCGCTCCACCACTCAGCAATCTGTGGGAGTTGCTGCTTTCGTGATGTTAGACTCGACAGAGTTCGTGTCTTTTTTTGTCGTTGCTGCTCGATAAAGAAGTATGAGCCCCCTATAGCTTGTTCAAGAGTCAACCATTCTAGTCAACAGTGTGTGGAGAGAACGCTGGTAATTGCATCGACGATACAGGCTTGCTTCGTGTTCTTTTTCTTTTTTGCCACAGTCGATACAGATAGCGTAATACGGTGTAACTAAAAAGAAGCTGGGAAACTGTCTACAGTTTCTGAAAAGGGAACAAGTTCATTGCATACAGTAAGAAAATACATAGATTTCGTAAAGATATGTGTGAACGAGGAGGGGGATAAAGACCATTGTCTTTGATGTCTATGCATACAAGTCTATTTGTTGTGCCATATTAAAGTACGTAGAGAGTTCCAGGTATCTGAATCCTTGTAGATGTATTGCATAGAAGATCTGAGGGATGGTTGAAGAAGGTCTGCATCGTGTTTGAACAGATACATAACTAAGCCCCAGCAGACAGCGGCGAAGAAGGGGTATGTGTGCTTGGGAGCCTCCATGATCTTCCGTTTGACGGGTACTTTAACAAGTGCCATGAAAACGCGTGCAAAGACATAGAGCACGATCTACCAGATTTGGCGTGAGATTCGGCCTTACCGTATCGATTTTCCGTCCCTTTTCATACCTGTTGATTGATGCTATTATTCTCACCAAACACAAAATATCCTCCCACCAGACCTGCTATGAATGGATGAATATCTGCTTCTTTATCGCCGTTCAGCTTCTTTTGCAAAAACATTGTCAACTTGTAAATGGTGGCGAATACACCCAGGTTCCTTGCATGTTGCTTGGTTGCTCGAAACACAAAACGTAACTTGTCCTGCAGACTTAGTCGATAAATCAAGATCTATGTGAGACTCAAAAGATGCAATACACGGCTATTACCGATGCTACTACTTACGAGCCAGACTTGAAGAGGATAGCCATGACTAGAGCGTGAGGGAATCTGATTCGGGCACCGTATACTACACCGTTGCGAAATCCCTTGACAACCGTGAGAGCATCATGGTACTTGGGATTCAAGACTAGTTGTTGGAGTGCCTCCATTGCAGAATATATGAACGAGAAACGATCGGGATAGGAAAGGGAAGGGATGGGGTGGATTACAGCGAACCTCTAACTTTAAGACCGTCGACTTTCATGTGATACATTGTTGGATTTGATCAGACTTAGCGAAAATGGGCCACCAGTCTGAATTTCCCAACGAAGCAAATCTGGGCGACCTGTCCTGAAAATGAATTGGCCATGAACTATGAGCCAGATGATAACTTTCAGAAAGACAATAGAATATAGTGTTTTTCAAAGACGTTTATTTATAATCCCTTCTCACCAACCAGGCAGCATTCTCAGAACGTCAGTGAATGCCGTACCCAGCCTTGGCAGTCGTCGCGAGTGATATGCTCAGACGCATGCTGAATACGCTCACTCAGCCGAGTGTTTTCCCTGACTGATGCAGGGACCTTGTTAACCACGTCCTTAAGCTTGGCCCAAAACTCTTCAATGGTTGAGGAACGGAGAATAAGGTGGCAAGAAAAGGATCTGGTAACCTTGCTCAGCAACCCAAAACTTGACCTCTGGCGTGTTGTGAATAGCTGCGTTGTCCATTACGAGATACTTGTGCTGCAGGTCTTGGGCGTTTATGCAGCTGAGGACGTCCTCCATCAACTCCAGAAAGTCACTCGTCTGGGTGCGACTGTTTTCTACCACAAAAAAGCGCAGTCGTAGTAATTATTGCAGTTACCATGCCAAAATCTCGAAAGCGACCCAACACCGTCGCTAACAGCGAATACGCATACGAAGCCTAGGCTGCTTCTGCCGCGCAGTTACCTGCCGGAAAAGCAATTGACTACCGTGATTTTGCGGATGCGTGCAATACTGCTGTTCTCCTGACAAAGGCGCACTACGTGAATCTGCTGAACCACCTCGCGATGAGCGCAAACCCGGACATTGTGCGCAAGACCATAATAGCGAGGAAGATGTTTCAGGTAAGCTATGTGTGCTTTCTCTTCTTGAGCTCATTTACCCCTTTTAGACGCGCTTTGAGCCCACCACTGACTTCGACCGGCAGTACGAAGAGTACTGGGCAAACAGGAGACAGCAGCGCCCCCGAGAGCAGATGGAGCAGCGTAGGATGGAGACCGTCGTATGGCTTAACGAGGACACGTGCGAGGAGATCGAGAATTTGATGAAAAGAGTAATAAGATCATGCTTGCTACCAGATACATGGTTAACATGCATTCTATCTTGTATTAAAATGCAGCAATGCACCCAAGCCTTTTCTTTCTCATCTTCATCCCATGTTCCGGAGGTGCAACCCGATGAAGGTCAGTGTACTTCAAACATTTGTTTGGTATAAGCTAACGTAGTTCCATAGACTCTTCGTATACGCATGCAGATGCGATAGCCGCTGCGAACAACATGTTAGACATGACTGCTGGTGTTATTATGTTGATGCTAACAATTAATTTGGTGCACACCGTTGCACTTCATGACGTATTGGATATCGACGATTAATCTATGGTGATGCTGCTTGGTGATGCCCAGGCGAACGAGCTCTGTGACCACACGACCCTGCCAGAGTACGAGTTGTCAGCGCCGTGCAGCAAACTGCTGCAACTGATCAAGGATTGTCCACCAAGCCCGATTGCATTGCGCAAGCTTATCCGCCAGGATATCCTCGGTGACGACGTGTTTGACTTCGTCATCCATTCAGATTTAAACTTTGTGGAAGCGATCGTCGCCCATTTGTAATCTTCAATGTTATCTGGGCGAGAACGGTACAACAACGTCTTTTTTTGTAGTCTCACCTTGATGCAAAGCCCACGCAATTCATTGCAGGGAAATCTACTGGAGCGGACAGCTGCAGTCCAAACAACTATTCGGATCCTCGATTATCTGTTTGTCAGCAAAATGCCATAATAGATCTGCAATAGTAAGGCATTAGGAAGGATGAGATTTTTCCATCTTTATTGATGATATGTTTGTGCAGGCTGGAGAGACAAGCAGTTGAGACTGGGGAAAGGAAGTGGAACGGTGTAGCACTGGCGATGCAAAGACACCGACCTACAGCTGTCTTGGTTGAGTTTTCCGGCGGCCTCATGTCCAACAACACCCAGGAAAAGGCGAACAGGGACTTGAGCAAGTTGCTGCCGAGTATGAAGGCTATCAACAACAGTCGAGGAAAACTGCGGGCAAAGGCCTTCTGCGTTCGGTTTTCAGGTAAACCTGATGCACCATACATGGTGGGAAGTTATTGACTGGTTGACTAGATCGTTTGCTTCAAATTCAGATGCCTGACCGATTTTCGCTGACCGTGACCAAATTTTAACTTCCAACGCTGCGCTGCGCTTTTGCTTTAGAATGATATCTTTTTAGGACGCCTCTCCTTAGAAACTGCTGATATTGACAAAGAAATAAATATAGCTACAATTGCCAACGAGCACGTTGAGAACAAAGAAAGACAGAGTGTCTATTATTGAAATCCAAGCAGTGTTCCCAGTTAATGGCTTGACATATCCTTCCATTTATCATTATTGCCCTGATCTTTGCTTCTTTCAAGGTCTTTACCGCAATGGATATAATTGGCATAAACGTTGAGAGGATACTATTTGATAAAACGATCACGAAGAAATAGAGACTGCTGTCCCACCACAAAGACGTCATTGCAGCAGAAGGCGCGCTCAACAGTGGAAAAAAGGGGGTGGGGCTGATTTCCATGCGTTTTTGCTTGCTTTCTTTCCGACATCGTTTTCAAATAAAAAAGCGGACAGGGCCTCAGTCTGATGCAGCAGGTCAACGGCGTCCCTGTTTACAACGAAGATCCCTCGCTCTTTTACGATGGCCTGAACGCTGAGCCGACCTGGTTCAGTGCTCAGGGCGGCGTGTACCGATGTCAGAGTCGCAGTCAATCCAAAACACCCGTGGCAATCAAAAAGTACCTCGTGGAAGAGACAGACGAATACCCAGATCTCTTTGTCATGCCTAAAGAGCTTGTCGAGAACGAAATCTATACAATGACCAAATGCGTCCACCCCAACATCCTCAAATTGCTGGCCGTTTATTTACACTGCGAATTTGTGTATTTGGTAATGCCATACTGCACGGGCGGGTCTTTACAACAGTACGCCTTTGAACACCACCTGACGGTCGGACAGCTAGTGCATATCGTTGCGTCGGTAAGTGCATTGTTTTCGCTTACAGCTCAATACGCAATATTCTGAATCCAGAGCGCCCTGACAGATAGCATCTGGGTTGGCAGAAATACACCGCCACGGCTATATTCACCGAGATATAAAGTGCGACAACATTTTCCTTGTCAAAGAGACCAACGAGATTGTCATAGGTACGAACGAGAAATGATATCCAACACAGCGATGATCAATGGCAACTGACTGTAATCTTATTGCAGGTGATTTTGGCGTTGTATCTGTCACACCAGCTGCAGATTCGAACGTAGAGGAAGCTGGCGTTGTTTTGTTCTGGTCACCTGAGCTCGTGCAGCGGAAAATTGTAAATCGTAAAATAGATATCTGGGCACTTGGTATCGTCATACTCGAAATCCTCAATGGCGGCCGAGCTCCTTACGAAGATGAACAGCTCGATGAAGAAGAGGTAAATTTCTACAAGCTTGCTTTCACAAGGAATTGTGCTAAATTTTTCTCTCCCCGAGTAGATAAAGCAACGTATTCTTGAGAATGGCAAGCCAGAATATCCACCAGGATTACCATCTCGTCTGGTGAGCCTGTTAGATATCTGTCTATCACCTGAACCCAAGACACGAGCATCCGCAAATGATATATTGAAGGTTCGTATTTCTATCATTGTCTTTACATCACAGCCCAAACCCGCACTCTAATATGGGTCGTGTAGCATCCATTCTTACGTGACTATGAGCCTGAGCCACTGTTCCCAGTACGTTGTGCGGACTACGACCACCATGAAAGCTCATACGATGATATGTCCCTGGATGACAATGCTACCATGACGCATTCCGATGATATGATGGCTTGTGACTCGGCAGACATGGATTTCGAAGATGCAACTATGGCCAATGCTGTCAAAAAGTTGCGTGCCTTGGAAGCTTTGCATGAGATTGACATGAATATACCGGACGTGCCACCCAGCGTATCTTCTGCATCATCAAAACATCAGCGCGGTGTTGATAAACGAGCCGATATGGAGTCCGTTGATTCGAGCATTTCTACCGATATATCGCAGCCAGAAAATTGTTCCAGCACTTCGTATACTTCAGCGTCGGAAAACAATGCCCAAAAGCCAACATCCGAAAGCAAAGAGCGCAAGGCACTGCCGCGACGAGTGCAAGTTTCTGATATTCGACGATGCCGGCTGCCCATACGAGCCTTCACTCTCAAGGAGGAAGAAATGTCATCGACCACCGCTAAAGAGAAGGTACTCAATGTTCTCAAGAAGAGGCAGTCTATTTCCGAAGCACATTGGAGCCAAGGGTCGCGACTGCCAATGTTTAAAGCGATGTCAGTGCCACCAGAAACGTTGTATGAAAAAGCAATCTCGGCCGAAAAGAAACTGCGTCGAGCAAAGTCTGTGCGCCTACAGAAAGATGCCTCTATACCCGCTTCACCGGAAAAGCATGTGCGTAAGCCTCTGGTACGATCAAATACAGCGCCGTCGCACAGTACGCAGCTCAGTTTGCCCAAATCGACCGACAAGAAGCGGTCAGACTCGGTGAAAAAATCCACAACAGAAAAAAGCAGAGTACGCTCTTCATCAAAAGAAGAAGCAGAGAATCAGTTAGCACAAAGATCGCGACCAAGAGTACTACTCGTTGCTCCACGACAAAACAAGGACGAGGCTCCCAAGAAAAGACTCTCAATATACCGCAGAAAGTGTCCACCAGGTGAATCAAGGACTGCACGTCTTATGATGGGTATCAGTACCACTGGAAGACGATCGGCCAGGGAAACGGCAACGTCTAACAAGACGGAGCAACCTCAGCCTCGGGAACCACGATCCTTGCCAAAGATACTTCGGTTCGGTGTAGGAACTGAATCTGCTGATAAGCGACGCCTAGCAGCTGATCGCAAGCGCCTTAGCCAAAACTTGCAACCTCAATCAACACAAACAACTCCATTACCCGTCTCAGACATGAAAACACGACGACAATCTGCACCCGCACCGCCTAAGAAAACATCTGCCAAGGATGAAGGTACCGCAAAAGGATCCGCCCTGAAACCCGGTGTCAAGGTACTGCGAGTGCACTAAACCCCACACCCAGATTACATGTCCCACACTGCAACCCGAGGAAAAAACAATCCCTTACGCATTATATTCTATATATTATTTTACCCCTTCACGATATCTATTTTCTTGCATATGCCCCACCCCAAGACCTTATATATATATATATATTGCCCATGCATTGAGACTACTTCAATATACAACAATTTTGGCCCATTTTCTTTCGGAGTAGTGTCTCCGTTCCGTCCCCTTGTTCACTATCGAACATGTCCGTATCGCGATTGATCCGAGCTGCTTACTGCACATGCAAGACGCCAGCTGTCTTGAGCAGCGCACGTAGATTTGCAAGCTCGTCGAACACAGCAGCCGCTCGATCGAGAGTGCATGTTCAGCTACCAAGACCTGTCACCAGCGCTGCATTCCAGCATCGCTGGTATGTGTCCAGCACGACGTACAAGAGCGCGTAAGAGTCCAAAAGTCGTTGAGGGAAAGGCGAAACGGGTTCCTTACATAGTTACCGTTTAGAACTTTGACAGCAGAGAGATACCATCGTATATCAGACAAAACACTAGACCACTTGTGCGATTATCTGGAAGCGCTTGGGGATGAAGTAGAATTGGATGGATTTGACCTTGAGTATGCTGCAAGTATCCACGTCTTGATAAGAAAAAGAATTGGCCTTACTTGTTTGCTAACTTGGGTTTTACATCAGCAAGGTGTAATGACTATCAAGCTTGGAGAACACGGTACCTATGTTATCAACAAGCAGCCTCCTAACCAGCAAATCTGGTTATCGTCTCCAAAGAGGCAAGCATAATTGAACTGTGGCGGGCGGGTTAAGATGACATCTAACAGATCGCTGTTGCAGTGGACCGGTGCGATACGACTACGACGAAGAGCACCGCAAATGGTTCTATCACCGAGATAACCATACGCTGGATGAACTTTTGAACAAGGAACTGAGCGAGGTGTTCAACCGCCCGGTTGATGTAACGGAAGCTATCGGTGAATAATAATAATAATAATAATAAAATGTAATCAAATGATCTTTAACAACATCGCGCGATTCTGTTCCGTGTATTAGCTGTGTGACTAACCGCGATGCATGACAAGGACTGGGCAGTTTGATTGAGCAATTCTAATATTAGTCACTCTTCACGATGATCCGCAGCAAACATACTCTGGCCCGACGAATTTACGCATACGCTGATCCCAGTGTATATTTCCTACTAAATGACGCAAAATTATGCTCTGAAAAAGAGGTGCATGTGGTGTGACAACAATGTAACTTTGATCTTTGTGCTTTCACGTTGTGTGCCCTGCTTTCGATCCCGCAGTGTGGCAATGATTGTCAGAAAAGGAATCGGTCGAGTACCCCGTGAATTCGTAGAATCCAATGTGAGCAGAGACGTCGCACGATGCAATAAAATATTTCTGCATATACGCGCTGCATTGAGTTTTCGCACGTGTGACAGGAAAAATAAAGTGTGGCACGGTTGTTGCGATGCAACATTGCAATTGTTTTATTTTATCCGAACCTCGAATAACTCTTTTGCTTCACTGTATACAGTACTGATAACATCGATCGACAAGTGATCGGGTGCAAGGTTACCAATTAGCGGATTGACAACGCCCTTTGTAAAAACAAACAAGTCATCATCTTCTTCCGTTGCATTGTAAGCGTGATCCAAAAATGCCAGCAGCAGACTATTTTAAACTTTGGTCTGAATGTGACTTTTATAAAAAAAATCAACTATTACGGCAGCAACGTTGCTGTGCAGATCTTGTCAGACATACCACCATATTAGGTATAACTTTGTCAAAAAGGTCTCGATCGATCAAGTTGCTCGTTTGGCTAAACAGTAACGAACGCTATTATTACGATTGATGCAAGCAGAGAGCATCAGTTTTTTAGCTTGTAGGTATTGTACACCACACAGCGATGCTTGGTAGAAATAGGCTACATAGCAATCAATGATCTCGCTACTACCTGTAAATGATCCTCGAGGTAGATGCTGAGCACTCTGTTGTGTAGCCTTGCACCGAGTATTCTCTCTAGAACTAGGTAATTTTAAACTAATTTGGCTACTCCTTTTCCTTTCACACTACGTTGCACTGGTTTGTGCAGGGCACCTGTCTTGCTACCGGCGCCACATCCAGACAGAAATAACTTAATTGAAAATGTACAAATATATATAAATAGGGATGGATTGAGAGGATCAACTCTCATTACTTGTAGACATTTAGAAATGAAGTTTGCACTCCTAGTATCTGCTATCGCAGGCCTTGCAGCAACCGCCGTCCAAGCCTACGAAACTGGCGTTGATGTCTCTGCCTTGACTTCCACCTCCGCCTGGAGCTGTGCAAAGAAACTCGGTTACGATCACGCTATTGTCCGCTGCTACATTGAGGCATACGGAGGCAACCCTGCAAGTATCATGCATCAGAGAAGACGACTACTACGTTCTAGCGTGCTAACAATGTACTAGGGTGGTAAAATTGACAGCAACTGCTTCCAGAACTACAAGAACGCCAAAGCAGGTGGATTCACCAGCGTTGACATTTACATGTTCCCCTGCACTGGCCGCTCCACATGCAAGTCGCCCGCTGCTCAGGTCAAGGAGGTTGTTGACTACGTTGGCTCCAACAAGATGACTGTTGGACGTCTCTGGCTCGACGTCGAAATCGATCCTTCTGCTAACAACTGGCCATCCGCCAGTAGCGCTCGCAGCAGTAAGAAAGAGGACAAGAAACCAATTCAGGATGCTCACAATGTTTCTAACATTTTTTATTACTTGTTAAGCCTTGAAGTCCTTCAAGTCTGCTCTTGACTCGACTGGCTGGAAATACGGTATCTATTCTTCTGCTTCCCAATGGTCGCAGATCACCGGATCCTCCTCCTGGGAGCTTGATTCCTCGTTGCCACTTTGGTACGCTGTAAGTAGCTCTCACGTTATTCCGTATATTGTGGGAGAACGTGGCTGATCTGAATTTATTACCACAAGCACTACGACGCTTCTCTCAGCTTCAGCGACTTTTCGCCATTTGGTGGCTGGACTAAGCCTACCATCAAGGTAAATATTCAGGTCATCCGGTGCTTGACGCATATGTACTCAATTAAATTGCCATTTAGCAATATGCTGGCTCTGTAAGCTTCTGCTCCGCTGGCTGGGACAAGAACTACTATGGCTAAATAAAGCCGTCATTTGGTCACTGCGACGTTATCTATAAACATACTGGCTCTGTTGCAATAAAAATTGCCCACTCTTCTTATATAAGGAAATATTTATATACGTTATGCTGGATGCTGCTGGTTATCCTTGAGTCTAAGACAAAGGAGCTCTGCTCAATCGTGCCGAAAACAGATTAGCCTAGGAACTAGAATTTGATGCCATACCATCGAGGGTGGCTCTCTGATCGTGGGCGGCGCACGGGCCTCTGCGTGGAACGGCGATGCATACATATAATGCATCGTTAATTCCCTGAGACAACAACCGCTTACATTGCTGATCGTCATTATTGGTTATGCAGATGCTCCAAGCTCTATCTACACCGTAGGTGGTTGGCTGACGATGGAAAGCAACGGGAAGAGGAACAGGTGTCACCTCATTCCGATCAACGACGCCAGCTCGATGGTGACAAAAGACTTAGTCTGGAAGATAAAAACCGAGATATTTGACTTGGGAAAATCGCTTTATTCACATGATTCATTCTATCATTTTCTTTCTAATATATTGGTGCCGTTCAGTTCACGTTGAACAATAACAAAGTAAAGCCAACGATATATCCAGGGATCACCACAGGGAGGCAGCTCCGCCAATTCCCAAAAGTAGGCGAGGTCCTACAGATACAATCTGTATCCTCTGTGTAGCTTCTCATCCTTATGCAGAGGCATAACATTGCTGGTAAAATAGGAGTGTAAAAGCTCAATGTGATCCGGTCTTGAGCACCATCCGTGTCGCTGCCACCCTGTATGATTTACAAACTATCAGTATTTTCTCCCTCTCACACATGAAAATCTGCTCCTACCTCGATATCCAAAACCGTGGTCGGATAGACTTGTTGTAAATGAATCCGTCCTCAAAGTCCCACCCGGAATGCCAAAGAAGAAAATAAAGTGAGCAAGAAAACGTGCTTTCGTCAAGGAATCATACTAACTTCTTGAGCCGGATGGTTATCTTTCTTTCTTATTCTGGACAAGTGTCTTGTCCTTTTTGGATGCACCCGGCAAAGAAATTAAGCCATTGCCCCTCCCAAGACTACTTTCGAAACATTGCTATGTACGTACTTGAGCTAACATCCAACACTATGCAGTTTTATGTCAGTAATTCTTTGTCTACCGCCTGACATTTTCTTTCCGAATGTGTATTCAACGATATTGCGATGCCGGATCAACAATTAATTCGTTCCTTCTGCTGTTATGTACATTTTTTAATAGATAATGCATGACTTCATCTTGGAATCTCTATTTCTGGGCTATCATTAAATTTAAGTATGAATCATTGCTTTATCCTGGAAAGGTAAACCTTGAATAAAACCAGAAAACTCAGGCTTGGCAAAGGATCATTTTCCTGGATTTAAACAATGATTTCAATACTCGATTTTGCCGTAGTGATCAGTCTCCAACTCAGAGACTAGAAAAAATGAATACGGCGTAGTAGTCTCCACACTATGTGTACCAATAGAGCGCATGAATTTCATGTAAGAATAGACGCGGCATTCTGCTATGCGGACAACAATTCTTGTAGAATGTATGCAGCCTTTTATCAACAGTACATCGTGCTGTTACTCACTATCTATCTAGATGCTTAGTTTAAACTGCCATCTCGAACCTTTGCTTCAGAGTAAGACCAAGGTCGGCAATCTTTGGTATCTTCACACATCATAACAGTATCATCTCGTTTCTCAAATCATTATGCACAGGATCTTTAAAAATTTATAATAATAACTGATAAGTATACTGGAAATAGTGCAAACGCTTTCCAAACTCGATGGTAACTTGTTTCGTATGATCTTCACTGGGAAGTCTGGGGCTGGCTGCTGCTACCGCTATCGCCTCCACCGCCGCGTGTCTAAATGTTTCGGAATATGCATCGGTATCACAGCACTCTTTGTTTTGGGTCGCCTCATGTCTTACCTGAGTTCCAACGATCGAACCTGGAATAAATGAAGAAGAACGCATCCATGAATATTATTTCTTTGGAATACGCATTTTGAGTCAGCAGACTTACCGATGATGATGGCGAGAATGACTATGATAGTAACCTATTTGTAGCGATGATGTTAGATATTAAATTAGTGAAAGTGAATTACAACGATATCCACAGATGGCTTACAGCGATGATGATCTTCCATTTCAAGTCTTTCCACCACATTCTCTTGCGAACTTGGTTGGCGCCTCGTCTAAAGTGGTGGGTGGTTGATTGGAGATCCTCTAAATTTTCATATGCCGGTTAGCTTAGCCGCAACCTCCCACATCGCCGCGAAAGTAAGCGTTCTTACCTGTTTTGCCACGCAAATCATCGAGACGTTCACCACGTTGCATGACTTTATCAATGTTGTCCTGCATGATATTGACGACTTCGTCGACTTGGGCTTGGACACGCTGCGTTTTGGGCGTGCTGGCATTGTTGCCAGGCTGCGGTGAATTGGGTATGTAGGGATCATAAGGAGACGACCTGGTGGCAAAAACTGTTAAATATAAGCAGCTCTTTTGTTAATTAGAGACTGCAACGTACATCTCGGTAGAACTGATGAGGAATGTTTCAGAAAAGAAAGAGACAAGTTGCTCGCCAAGAAGAGAGTCTCTCTTCTTTGGAGCATAATGGATTTCCACTCCGCTTCAGTGCTGGCTGAGTCCAGCCATGCCTTGCTGGGCGAAGACGACTTTCTTTGTATATCATACCCATACAGATCACAACACATTTCTTGACTCATGAGTCTCTTTTCGTCTATAATATTTCGTTGTGCATTTCAGAGCTTTTGTGTGAAAGGACACGAAATAACCTCTGCTTTTAATCGGATACTTCTGGAAGAAGCCGTCCTTTCACTACCTTGTCAGAGATGTTAATGACCCTTGCGACAGCGATTGGATATCTGCTATTGTAGACAACGTTGACCCTATATTCTTACGCTAGATAGATAAAACTGACATTTCTCTTGTTACATACACATTAATTTCGGGCAAGGTATCGTTTTTGTTTAGCCTACGGATCAATTATGATTCGTCGATGGTCACTGACACAGTAAATATACCATATTCAGTATGGGACACGATAAAAAAACCCAAGTGATTTCTGGATGGTTCTTTCAAAAAGCATCAGCGAGATAACAACCTTATTATAAACCGAATGACGTATTTCGAGTATGCATTCCATGCCACCCATGATCTCGCACCGCAACCAGCTATCGTATTTACAATATGCAGTATCCATCAGACTTGATATATCTTTCACGGCTTAGCGGCCATGGCACCCGAGTAATACGCCCTTTAAATAGGCGCGAAGTAACTGGCTCCAATTCTGACTGGCAATAAAGCGAGCTAACTTTCTGCTTTCCTGATGTGAAGCTCACTGATGTTTATTTTAAACTTTCTACACAACATCCTCTTTGCTTGAAAGAATTCTCTTTGTTTCACATTTTTCCATCAGGGAGCTTTATATTTACTATTATTATCAATAAATCCTTGGTTTATTGGTTCTATATATTTATCCAAGTTGTCAACAATGAAACGGGGTCCTGTTCGGAATCCAAAGTTACACACGGTCGGCTTCTCAGTGCAGCATTAAATTCTGATAAAAATAATCTGACAGGTACGGCAAAAACGGCACGGATTTCCATAGCTAACCAAGAGGACACCCGTGTCTCTTATGGAGCGTTACATTGTTGCCTGTATCATTTTGGGCAAGCAAAGTGATACCAAGAGATTTGAAAATATCTGCAGGATCGTAAAGTTGCAAATGTATAGTCTCAGAGAGTGCCAAAATAAACACACCCACCCTTTCCATTTAGCTTAGTGTAGATCTGATCTTTTACGCAAGAAAATATCAACACTTGCCCGTATCGCTAATATGAATAGTTTAATTTTCACACATCGATTGGAAAAACGACTAGAATTATATTTACTTTCCTCGCTGCTGGTCAGTTTATTACTACTGCATCTCGCAGAACCAGCGGATTAGCTTCCACAGTTATAAATTACATGAGGAAGTCAGTCGTGTTTCATAAAGTAGTAGCAGGCTTCGCGGAGCATATCCTTGTTTCGGGACAAGACTCACAAAATGAGGTCTAAGCTATTTGCTCCACCATTAGCTATCAGAATATTATAGCATCAACGTTGACTTACCCAAATTTTTTCCTTTCCAGAGGCTACGGTCAGTAACTAGCCTAGTTCTGCCGCAATCAAGTTGAAATTTATGAGTGAGACTGAATCTCATGTCTTTACTTCGTCCACGGCGGAAGCATGGAAGAGGTTGGTTACCATCTGATAGCGCTCTTTAGATACCACTAAGCGCGATATTGGAAGCTGCGGCAGCGTCCCTGCTGATGGTTCCTTCGGTGTCTGGTTGCTCTGCTAAGAAACTGTCATTATCAGTTTTGATTTTTTTCTTCCTCCCTTCTATATACTTACAGCGATTGGTGTATCCTCTTGCTCTTCAATATTGTCTTCATCTTCTTCTTCAGATAAATCGAAAATATGACTCTCATATGCATCCTTCGTTCGGACATTTGATCTGGTTTGCTCTCGCGGTTGGGATATAGCAGATTTCAGTTTTTCGACCAGTGATTGAATAACCCAATCATGCTGCCCTGAAAGCAATGCGGAGTCCAACTGCTTCATCAAGCTCTTGACCTTTTCCTTGCCACTGCTTTTGTGTATTGCTTGTCCTTCTTCCTTCTTTTCCTCCACTTTTTCTTGGTGCTTGCGTAAAAATTTTTCCAATCTTCGTGGTGCCAAGGTAATCCGCAGGAGTGCAATAACTAAGACTCTGAGATTTCTGTCAAATCGTTTGCGCGACCAAAGGTTATCCATATTGGTTTTATATTGTCGGGCAGCGTCTGCAATAGTAGGACTGTGCCTGAATGAAGCATCTTGTTTGTCGCCATTTACGGCTTCCAGCAACAGTTGCCTTATTTGTTTGAATGTCTCTGATTCCTTCTTTTTGTTGATGGAGCGACCAACGCATCCAGACATAATGTTTGATAGATGTTCGGCAGTGTAAACTTTGCTCTGGTGAAATTTCTGGAGATCTTCTTGCACTGGCGCTACTAGCAGCTTTGTCTCTGCTTCCTTGTCGAATTCGAAATTGGTCGCTAAGTCTCTAAAGTCGATGTCAACGGCTTTCGTCGTCGAATCGGGATATCCGGATATCTTAGATATTTCCCCAGTCGCGACTTTTGTTATAGATGCTTCAATAACCTCGACAGAAGTTTCATGTGTTTTGATACTATCTCTTGCTCCTTTCTGAAGGCTTCTTGGAGCACAGATGGTTCAAAATCGGGATGCAGTATGTTCTGCAGGCTTGCAGTGACTGTCCGAATCGCTTTGTTATCTTCCGCAAGATCACCATCGTCGCCATCAAGTGCTTGTTGCTCTCCCTCTTCCTGATCATTCGGTTCTATTGGCTCTGACACCTTTGCCTTGCCTTCCTCCAGATCATCCAATAGCCTTTGATAAATTTTTAGCGGATTATAAGTTTTATGTCTCTTGACGTATATGCCAATGTAACTTGGATTTGATTTCTGTTCGTCCGACAAGGGGCTGAATAATTGCTTGTGAACTTCTTTGTAAACGGCAGCTGCATTTTTCCGGCTGCGTTCTCGCAATAGAAAACCTTGCATGGATCTTGTTTTTGAGAACTCGCTTCTGGTATGCATCTTCCAGAAACTTTCGCAGCTGCGTGTTGAAGGCTGCTTCAAGAATAGCCTGATCAATAGTCACCGTCACGGCTTGCTTTTTGAAACGCTCACCAGCGGTGCTACGAGCTTCTGCAGGTGCTGGGATTTTTCATGCAAGTTCCTGCATTTTGAAGGGCTTGTAAGTTCCGCCGTGAAGTTTTTGGAGGGCTCAAGGATGAACCAATTTTTTTTTCCCGAGAAAGAATCTGTATAAGATCATACACATGGTCAGTCCTTGGCACGAAGAAGAGGTGACTTCATACATGTAAGTACCTACCGTTTAAAATATGAACGAACGGATGGCTATGATTTGCAAATACTCCATTGATTCTGAGAAAATGTAGCCATGCTTTTAACGATTCCTTTGGTAGCTGTTGTGTCTCGACATTCTGCAGAGCCGTCGTCAGCCGGTCTTCGAAGCTTGGGTCAAAAGTTGGTTCAAGCCAGCATAGTGTGCTGCTTTGCTTATCACCAGTTTCAATATAGTGTAAGTTTTCCCGGATTATGACCAAGGCTACCCAGAATCAAGCACTAGTTAAGAAACCTTATTACGACAAAGTTTCCCGTTTTTACTTACAAGCAGTAATAGTCTGCGAATTCATACCGGGAAGAAAGGCAAAGAATCGCACTGACTTTCTTTTCTTCCTTTTTTCATGTCAAACAATGTTTCTTATCAAACAGTGTTTCTTAGCGCTGGACAGCAAATTCCAGAGGCTCATATCATCTTTGAAAAAGCACATTCATGAATATTTTGTGACAGTAAACATGACTTTAAAAGAAGAATACATGTGCCTTTCGCAACATCTTGGCAATGATAGCAAAAGCTGAGCCCAAAATGCCACGCTGGCACATGGAAAAAATCGATTAAATCTTCAAACAACTTCTTTCTAGCACTGCTCTACACTCCCGAGAAATCAGAGAGGCAAAAGCATTGGATGGGAGCAATTACTGAAGCGCTCGTCGTACGGACCATAGAGTAGCGAAAATCAGCAACATTTGTCGGATCACCAACAGCGACAGACATTATTGCTTGTTTGGAGCAGTTATGAAGTGTTCATCAACTTGAAAGAGCTGGAAGCGATTCAGTAGCCACAGAGAATCCAAGAGAACATCACAAACTTGACATCAACCGCAAAATATTATGTTTGGGTTTGGATGAAAGCTAACTAAAAGTGCGTTTGGCGGAGAGATATCAGAAACTGCTATAGCCATCTGATTCATATCTTAGTACTTTTCATTGCTTTGGTTGAATAGAAAGGAAAGGTAGTGCCTCCGCAGCAGTCAGCAGCGTCCAACAGCCGCTGTTGCAAAATGCGAAGGATTCTATACCGTATGCTGAAATACGTCGTAAGAGCGGTGCTAACTCATCGAATAATTGCAGTCTCTAAGCGTTTGCAGTTGAAATCTTTTCGGGAAAGAAGGTAAGTACCGCTGGTAACCCAATTCTTCACGCCCAAGAAACCTTTGGGAATGATTGATTGCTTGAACTATAACGAAGCACGAATACTTTAAACTCGAAGTTCAAAATGATACGAACGGCTCAGCCCAGAGTGCAGTATATTAATACAGATGCATTCACACTCTCATCGCTTTTTATTGCTCGAAGTCATTATTATTCATTACTTAATCGCAGACCGAAGCTAGATCGAACATCCAAACGCAAACAACTTTTCGGGAATTCTTATAATTGACGTCAAAGATGCAAGAGAAATGACTTAATCCGATATCGATTCATATAATAGAAATTTGTCACCTATGGAATAGAAAAGGATCCGTTGCATACAATCTTTCCTAATCAATTCCCAGCGAACGGATAAATTGTTTAGAGTCCTCACAAACCCGAGAGGATCACCGAGTTATATCTTTCAGATTCTGAAGTTGAAGAATGGATGAATAATAATAATAATAATAATAATAAACATGTCGTGTAGTCTTTCTATTTGCACGACATCTCTGGAGCCTATCATACTCTTGAAGAGCTTCTGGATCGTTTACTACATTGATACAGCGTTGACGCTCAACACGAAAGCAAAGGCATATATATCAATGAAAGCTGATGTTTACAGGCCGAAAACTCATTGTATTTTGCATCATTTCCACGTTATCTGCGATCATTTCCTTCATTAGCCATATATACCTTTCCTATCAGCCATATTTCGCCTATTTCGCCTTTTAAATTGACATCCACTCTGACGGGGGTGGTGCAAATAGACGAGCCCCAAAATGTCCGCCTTATACGCGTCGATGACGACGAGGTATCCGCGCTTTTCATTCCTAAATTAGAATGGCATTGACTGAAGTCTCCCGCAACAAGGCATTTGGCGGTCAACTCGTCAAGTACCAGCATCACTCGAACGAGCTTGACTGCGACATGAAGTTCAATGTGTTTTTGCCAAAGGAAGCCACCGAAAACGGCGAATCTGTGCCCGGCATCTACTTTTTGTCCGGCTTGACGTGCACCGAGGACAACTTTGTGCAAAAGAGCGGTGCACTGGCTGAAGCTGCCAAGCACGGCGTCGCTCTCGTCGTCCCTGATACATCACCTCGTAAGTGTTCTGGAAAAATGCTTGCATAAAAAAATTGGGACTTTTGCATGGTAACTATGCATTACATAGGCGGTGTCTCGATTGAAGGCGACAGTGACTCTTGGGACTTTGGACAAGGAGCTGGATTCTACCTCGATGCTACAGAGCCCAAATGGAAAAAGAACTACCGCATGTACTCTTATGTTTCAAAGGAGCTTCCTGCTCTTGTACACAATCAGCTGCCTATTGTAAGAAGTCCGTCTCGAAGTATGAATCCGTCCCTATTAAAACCATCTTTAGGATGAGTCACGTATCTCTATTATGGGTCACTCGATGGTAAATTAAAGCGAACTAGGTAGGGTAGCTAGATATTCATCGATTTAATTATTTGCTGCAGGGCGGCCACGGTGCATTGACTATTTATCTCAAGAATCCAACCAGATACAAGGTAAGACCTTGAAAAGTCTGAGTAACAGCTGGCGGTATACTGACTAATGGAATAGACCGTATCTGCGTTCTCCCCAATTTCTAACCCGATCAACTGCCCATGGGGCCAGAAGGCGTTCAGCAACTATCTGGGTGCCGACCAATCTACGTGGAAGCAGTACGATACTGTCGAGCTGCTCAAGACTCACATGAACGAAAAGCTGGATGTCCTAGTTGACGTGGTAAATTGCCTACTTTAGCAGAGTAGGACAAAGTTTATCTAATCCTCTTCTTTTTTTTTCTTATCAAGGGTACCGCGGACGGATTTTTGGACACACAACTTAAAGTCAAGGACTTGCAAAAGGTGGTTCAAGAACTTGGTCGCTCCTCGGAATGGAATATTCGGTTCCAGGACGGATATGATCACAGCTACTATTTCATTTCTACTTTTATTGCAGATCACATTGCTCATCACGTCAAGGCTCTCAAGGCCTAAATAAATCGCGATCATCATTCTATCAATCATCATAGTGTACATCAGGATGTGCAGTTGCAGGCAGATATTGAGTTGAAGGACGAGTACTTTCGGCACGAGGTTGCAATGAATATAATGTTACGGTGTTTCATGTCAATGCTCTTTGAAAAGTCGACAAGAATGTGGGTATTACTTTGCATTTTTGTCATTACAGCCGCACGGGTACTTTTCTTCGATTTCTGCACAGTTGAATATCTCTTTGCCTAGTCGTTCGTTGACTTTGTTGTGGATCGCGCAAGCCCACTGCGACGCCGCAAACCGCGAAGAGGTCTGTGGTGGATATTGTTTCAGAAGTTTTTGAAAATGCTCTGCACTGTTGTTCGGTCATGTGTTATCAGTCTTGATTCCATGTTCTTGAATGACTGTATTTTTACCATTCACCGCAAGGATATAGCCGTGAAAGTAAGACAATAAACCCATTCAGTGCTTCTCTTTCGTCTTCAGTTGGATTTTCTGGGTACTGTGCTGTCATTGTATGTAGCAACTACGCATAAAAAGATTGAGTAACGTATAAACTTGCAAAAGAAAAAATGAGGAAACTTTGTGTTTGTTACCTTCCAAGTCGCCCGACCAAGCTCTGTCCTGTTATGGTTTAATGCTGTGTGAGAACTAGGATTACCTAAATATGTATATCAGCGCCGTACCTTGTAGTCTCATTTCCCAGTCGACCTGCAATGACACCACCGCTGAGATCCGGCTTGACCGCCGGAACCATCTCGGAGCCCGCCGAGGTAAGCTGTGCTTCGTCTGCAGATTGATTGTGGTACGCAAGGTACAGCGTGGTCACGACAATGCAGAGGATGGCAAGCAATGTAGTGGCGCCTATAGAACGCATACCTGAGGTGGTGGTGTGGGGAGATGGGGAAAGGGGTGCGAGTTAATGCTCTGCAGCAGCAGCGGCGAGTGTCGTCTGCTGGAGAAGGAGATCACCAAAGCCGACGGGATGCCGATATCCATCATCCCACCTTTTTTTTAACTTTTTTCCTGGCGTGTATATGTTTCTTGCTCACTTTTTCAGTCACTAAACAACTACTCTAAATGAAGAAAGAAGAGTCTAACTCTCACGGATGATCTACGTTCGTAACGCAAACGCTCATGCGACCTTTACATATGCAACAGGTTACTAGTTTTTTCCTTACGTCAACGTTAAAGTTCTCATTGGCGAAAAAGATCTCTCTCTTTCTCTGTCTTTTTCTCCTTTTGATCTTATCTGTTTTTCCTGGAATTCTGGGGGATGTGCGCATTTCAAAAATCTCGAAAGCACGAGGCGCTGCTGCTGCTGGTGGACTTGCCGAACGAAATCCTCTTAAACGTAACCCGATGCCTATCCATCACAGACTTGATTTCTCTGTGCCGGGTCCACCGGAAATTATACACCGTCGGCATCCAGACGCTAGCCATGCACAGAAGTGCTAGTATTCTGCGACTTTACTTTGATCAGGAATCGCGGTGGCGATTCGCTGTAGATATGATCCTCGTTGAGGCCACACCAACTCGCTTCAGCTTTACACCAATCGACAATTGTACTACTTTTTGCTTATACTCATCTAGAGTGTTGCGAAGACCCATGATATCCAAGGTTGCCCTGGAAGAATATGTCGTCCAAAGGCGATCAGTCCCCCTGGATGTGGGTACTTGCGGCGATCATCACACAGCACTGCTTGGACCGTCTGCGTGCTTTAAATACTATATCCACAAAAGGCGCCAGGAAAACACTCGAGAAAGATGGATCTCGCCACTCAAATTCGAATGTGAGCCACGGTGGCTCTGCCAGCGCAGCAGTTGGTTCCTGTGGGAGAAGATGTCGATCTTTTTGATGCAATCCAACATGATGGTGATTTCAAAGCTCCGCTTTGCATATGACAAGAATAAGAACAAGAACAAGAACATGAAGCAAGAAGAATGCAAGGAGGTCTTGGACGGCAAATCTTGCAGCAGATCTCATAGTATCCTATCAATCCACCAGCGAGCTACGTGCGCCCGCTGATGAGCTCCTTTTCCTTTTTAACAACGAAGATATTGTGGAAAAAATCCTGCATAGTTTCCAACAGCATTGCGCATAAAGTTAAACTCTTCTTATTGTTCCCTTCGCCCATAATTTCTACATATTCTATAAATGTAATATAAACTAAAGGAAAGAAAAGAGCATGAGTGAAAATTATTGCATCATCGTTATCATGCATACTTTTCTGTAAAGTTACCGACATCGAGATTTTCAGGATTCATTCGGATGCATTGCGTCGGTCTGCATCTACGATGCATACAGCTTTATGTGTGTAATTTAAAGAACATTCGCCATGTGCGCCGGTGACTTCAAGATGTTTTATTTTCAGGCATCTTTATGCCACTCGCTGTGTTAACGCACTGACTGCATGGGATGGGAGGTGATTTAATGACGCATTTGGATGGTTGATGTTTGCAATACCACCGACAATGCCATCAGTCAAGAATGAACACAGCAGATGTATAAAGCATTTCAAAAAGAAAAAAAGAAGAGTATATCAATTATTCCATGGAAACGTCACTTTCCCAGAATATAGATGGCGAAAAAAAAAGTAGGGGGAGAGATTTATACATTAGCAAAATTGAAAGAAAAAACACCAAAAACATGAAACAACGAATGATGGAAAGGGGGGAGTGAAATGGACAAGAATAAGGTATGAAGCCAGTTCCTTAAGGTGGCTATTTTAGTCTGTGTCCATCCTACTTATCGATACGATGATGACAGCTGTGCTGAGGAGTGAGATGAAGATGCGGATGAAAATGCGGATGATGATGATGACGATGATGGGGATTCAGTGTCAAAGTCATGTACTTCCATCACCGTTTTGTTAAGATCTGGATTTTCTGGCGATCGACGCTGCATCAATATCACCGCCTTTGTGTCATTAAATTGGATTTTCCACACCGTTTTGGCTAACGTTGTCAAATTTCGGATTAACCGTCCCTGTTTGATATCCCACAGCTTCGTTCGACCGTCGTTGCCGGCGCTGACCATTCGTCTGTCATCAAACTGCAGCGATGTAACAGAATTATCATGTGCGGAAATCTGTTGAACGCATTCGTAGTGTTGGAGATCCCAAACACGAAGACATCCATCCGAGCCTCCGCTCACCAAAGTCGTTCCACTCAGTTGAAGCTGTCCTACCAGTGAGGTATGTCCATGGAGTGTTGCCAAGCATTGTCCTGTTTCTGCCGACCACACGCGGATATTTGAATCAAGCGATCCAGTTACAACTCGTTGACCGTCAAAGGCAATGGAATAGATTTGCTGCAAATGTCCAATTAAAACAAACAGGCACCGTCCAGAGTACAAGTCCCAAAGTCGCGCCGTTGTATCATAGGAGCCCGATGCGACCACGTTTCCACAGATTTCCAAGCATCGTACGCTTCCCTGATGGCCACCAAGCACATGCATCAAGGCACCTCGCTGGATATCCCAGACGCGCATCGTAGCGTCTCTTGAACCAGTGACCACAATGCGCTTATCCCTCATTTTGAGACACCGCACGGTCGATGTGTGACCACGCAAAACGTGCAGTAATCGGCCGGTTGCCATGTCCCAAACACGGACATCGCTGATTCAAAAAGGTTCACGTTAGCAACCTTGTTATTTAAAGCATTTTTCGTTTGTATTCTTTTACCGATCGCAGCCACCAG
Organism: Rhizomucor pusillus; assembly: GCF_041956525.1. Classification (NCBI taxonomy): domain Eukaryota; kingdom Fungi; phylum Mucoromycota; class Mucoromycetes; order Mucorales; family Lichtheimiaceae; genus Rhizomucor; species Rhizomucor pusillus. Next base: position 840,480 of record NW_027192153.1, read on the forward strand.
ACACAAGTATATAGTTAGGATCATGCCTATCTGGACCCTTAAACTGCATTGCCCAGACACCCCCTTCGTGGCCTTCCAAAGTTCGAATCTTTCGGGTTGTTTTGGTATCAAAGATTTCGATACGATGGTTGTCACATCCGACGGCAATGTATTTTTCATCGAACTGAAGCTGTGTCACCAGCTCGTCTCCAAAACCTTCTTCAACAACGTTCACCCGACCGCCATGTGCCCATGCCGCAGCGATGTTGTATTTGCGTTTGAAATACTCTCGGTATGAAAAGTTCAAGCGTTTGCTGGGCGGCGCAAGCAACTCGCCACCGCAAATGCTGGAATTGCGTCGACGGTATTGGTGTTTCATGCAGAGCGATTTCCACGTTGCCTCGTCCCGCAACAGCGAGTTCCAAAATGTCGAGACACAGGCAGCCCTCGCCAAGGTCTTTGGGTCGTCAATGAATGACAAGACATGCAGAGATATCTCGATCGGCAGCTCCTTCAAAAAATCTATCTTTAGACGAGGTGCAATGAGACTGTTCAGATATGTCAGCTGCGAGCTGTCGCAACAGTTTATGATTTCGAACAGCAAAAACTGTTGCTGCTGGGGGGTGAGCTGTTGAAATGACGTTTTCAAGTGACGGATATGTTCCAGCTGCTCCTCGTTAAAAATAGTAGCTAGTTCGGCTGGATTGCCACCAAATGCCGGATCGACGAGTGACAACCTGTGTCGTTGCGTAGGCCGAGGACTGCTGAGCTCTGACGGAGACGGTTGCGATGCGGCGGCAGCAGCAGCAGCAGCACTGCTCGACGTTGCAGTCATTGCAAAGAATGTAGGAGGAGTCGCTGGCGGACTGAGGTCTTCGGGTCCGCAAATGTCCATGAAGGATAATCTTGATTTCTGAACAGGAATCGAGGCGCTCTTGCGGGACGTAATTTTGAACAACTGTGCCGGGTGTGAGAGGAAAAAAAGCCAGTATCCCCCAGTCGACGAGCGCCGCCGATAGGAGATCTCCCTCTCTCAGCTAGCTCGATATATAAAGTCAGCAATGACCTGCTCGCATGGAGCTGTGCACACACACTATGCGGACTTGCACACCCAACTTGATCCAATGCTACAACTTATAACAACTGTAGATATACTACTCTCCAAAGTAATGTTTGGCTTGATGAACAGGGTGCCAATGGTTGCTGTTTGCAACGATATCCGATAGAGAGGAGGACCCTTGTGGCTTTGTGATTCACAGCAGCAGTGTCCAGCCGTCAGATTTCATGGCATCGACCATCTTCAAGCCACTATCAATATTTAAGGGTTGCTTTAATTACAGAGTTTTTTGTTCTGTTACTCAATTTGACTCGTACTTATCGGTTTATCAAGAACAATGGCATTATTAGAAAATAAACTGCAGAAAAAGGCACGAGGGGGTGGATTTGGGGGCCAACTTGGATTGGGGTTGTCAATCCGAGAGCATGCTTGTCTTGTATAAATATAGAAAGAGTTGAAAGGTATTTTCTACAGCTGCTTCTAAGGGCGATCAGGCATCAACCGACAGAAAAAAATCATATTAAAGAGGCTAAACTTACATATAAGATTTCGCCCTTCTTCTTCCTTTATTTGCAGAAAAGATGTCACCATATCCACCTACATATTCTTATTTAAACGACGATGGTGCGTTTGCTAGCGATCATTGATGAGTTACTGTTTATCCACCTAATCTTTGTCGTAACATGCCTATAGATCATCTGGAGCCAACGATCTACATTGACAAGGACAGTAGCAGTGTCGGCAGCAACGGCACATCTTCAGTAGTCTCGACAAGCACATTCCAAAGCGAAGATATCGATATCGATGAAACGACATGCTTAAAGGCAGCGTCAGGAGACAGGAGAGGAGGACATCCAGTCTATCTATCGATATCAAACGATGAGCAATACCCTTGCCAACCTGTCTCTCGATGTACAACGGCTTCACCGAGTCCAAGTAAGTATATTACGCGGCAGGAATCATTAAAGCACTGACCGACGTCGATCCATAAACCCCTTTGATATAGTTCCTTCAGCCAAAATTGACATGCGGGGCCCTGAATCTACCTGGAATCTCCTTAAAACACGCTCACGTTATTATATTCCGATTCTACAATGGCTACCCGAGTACTCTAAAGATAAGCTTAAACAAGACTTGTCCTCTGGTCTGAGTGTATCCGCACTCTTTGTTCCCCAGGCCCTGTCATATGCCACCGGTCTCTGCAGATTGCCAGCTATCCATGGATTGTACACCGTGACGATATCTACCATTATCTATGCATGCTTAGGCATGTCACCGTAAGTATAATAGATAATCAATATTGATTGGGAGATGCATGTGAGTGTGCTGATAAGAATGGGGGATGATTTTGCTGCAGAGAACTATCAGTCGGTCCTGAGGCCACCGTGTCGCTCATGGTTGGGTCTGGTATTGCACACCAAAAGATCCCTTTGGACCCAGCGGCGGCAGCTTCGATTGCAACCTTGACAGCCTTCTTTGTTGGTTTGTTTACTTTGGCGCTTGGTATCTTTCGACTTGGATTTCTTGACAGTCTCATGAGCCGTGCTCTGCTGCGTGGCTTCATCACCGCCGTTGCTGTCGTCGTCATGATACAACAAACGATATTTCTCCTGGGCCTCGATGAAGCTGCAGCGCATGCAGGTATCTCACCTGAATCTACGACGATCCATCGCATCATTTTCATCGCGGGACATATCCACGAAATCCATCTCGTCACAGCAGCGTTGTCTGCATGCGTCCTAACTGTGCTCTTCGGACTGTCCTTTCTCAAGCGATGTTTCCCTGCCCTGCGACGTATACCTGAAGTCCTTTTAGTCGTCATTGCGAGTACGCTTGTGTGTAGAATATTCCAGCTGGATCAAAAGGGTGTCAACGTGCTCGGCAAAGTGGGATCATCATCGTCGTCATCCGGCATAATTCCTCCACTTCCCCTACCCAGCCTCCCCTCCCTTCCGTCAGGCGCAGATATGAAGAATATCCTTGTGAACGCTGCGATTATTTCTATCATTGGATTCGTCGAATCGATCGCCGCAGGCAAGACGTTTGCTCGCAAGCACAATTACTTTGTCAGTGCAAATCGGGAGCTCGTTGCGTTAGGAACTGCAAACATTGTCGGCAGCTTCTTCCAGACCTTTCCAGCTTTTGGATCTGTAAGTTTGAGTAATAATAAGGTTATTTGTCAGACAATGAACCTAATTTCTTTTTTTTTCTGTCAATCGCGTCACTCGCTAGTTTCCTCGCAGCAAAGTGCATGAAGCAGCCGGTCCAAAGACACAAATGTCTGGATTGATATCTGGCTTTACAACTATCATAGTCACTGGGTTTTTGCTGCCTCATCTGTATTATCTGCCTTCAGCTACGTTGAGTGGCGTCATTTTCATGGCGGTCTTTGCATTGCTCCAAGAACTCCCACATGACTTGAAGTTCATGTTGCGGGTCCGTGCATGGAAGGATGTGCTTCTGCTTGCAACAACTTTCACAGCGACCATGGTGTTCTCGCTGGAGGTCGGCACAGCGATTGCCGTCATATTCAGTTTAATGATTACAATCAAGCAGAGCAGTTATCCGCGTATTACTATCATGGTAGGACATGACACGTTTAGACCTTTCTGATAAAATTAACCTGACTGTTTGTTATTAGGGTCGTGTAAAGGAAACCTTGTATAAGTTCAGTCCCATCAAAAGCAGTCGCGAAAAAGTCGAGCATCTAGAGGACGTGCTGATTGTACGGGTCGAGGAACCATTGTATTTTGCAAATACAGGTGAAGGACAACAACTTGGTGCTCTAATATTGACTGCTGCTTACTTACTTTTGACACATGGTAGGCCAACTTAAAGATAGACTACGACGCTTAGAACACTATGGAGACCTGTCAGTACATCCTTCCGAGGCTCCTCGACGAACCGACAAGCTGCGATACGTGATCTTTGACCTCGGTGGAATGGAATTTATAGATGCAAGGTACGTTAATAGTATTTCGATTTGGGAATTTTCGAAAACACTCATATATATTAGTGCTGTACAAATATTATATGAAACCATCGAGTCGTATCATGCGCGCGGGATCAATGTATTCCTCGTTCAAGTTCATCCAAGCGCACTGCCTCTTCTGCTGAGAGCCGGTGTTCTTGACCTGATTGGATCTCGCCAAGTCTGCGATGAGGTCGCAGATGCTATCCAAGCTGTAGAATACGATATGGCGTGTTCGTCTGTAGTTGTACACCGTGGACCTCCATCCGTTTAATTGAGTCCACTGGCCTATCCATTTGGTTGTAAATTCTTTCACTTCCTCGTCCTCGTCCTCTTCCTCTCATCTCCCTGGTCTCACTTCATTCTTCTCTCCTCCTTTAAAGTTGTATCTTGCTTGACTTGATTCCCGTTCATTCTCATACTTTGTCGTCCGATTGCTAAAATATAAGAAAATGATATACCCTCTTCTTTTACAAGCGCTTCACGCTTCGCTTCACTCTCTGCACTTGGTCCGCCGAAGCTCATGACTGATCCAAGTCTGTAGAATATACTCGCATGAATCCATGTTTGAGGGAATACTACACATGAAATATAGCTTTTCGCTGCTTCGAAACAAATTCGCAAACCATCTCCAGGGATAATGGCCGCAACTTCTGCTGTCATTGGTGCAGCATACTGCCGACCTTCTCGCTGTACATCTCTCGAATTACGAATTGGCAGATCAATATTAGATACGAGAGCAACGGTGGTATCAGCGATCATGATATGATGATGGCTTGATCGATGAAACCAAAGATGCCGTGTCGTCCAAAGATCCTTCCATGATGGGAAAGCGAGCGTTGCAGGAGGAGTCACGACGGGCCAGTAGGCAGTGTAAGTTCTTTGAATTTGGCACATGCAGAAAGGGCGATAAATGCACGTTTAACCACGAGAAACCACCGGTGTGTAAAGAGTCGTTTATGTTGTACTATGGATGGTCGATTCTAATGCATTTGCAGCAGCCTCAAAGTTACACCCTCAACAGCGCGGCAACAATAGGCAACCGAAGCTCCTGAGAAAACTGCTGGACAGGGAAATTAAGGAGGAACAGAGCGTCATTCTACAATGTCTACGGTATATTGTAGACATATATAGCCAATGAAAACCAATTTTGGAAAGTCTACCCTTTCGATCATCTCTTAAAAATGATCTTTTCGCGTTGATACATACGACTCAGTAATAAATTGGCCTTGTCATTTATGGCGATACCATCCAGGCAACTGTAAGCTTGATTCAGTCTCA